>NC_056729.1:1319186099-1319398599 GCF_019279795.1 Protopterus annectens
TACTGGAAAATATTAAGATACAAGAAAACAACCTAATACTGGGTGATTTCAACTACCCTGCCATTAATTGCGAAAACTACTTGGGTACCAACTCCTTTTCCCAACGGATCTTGGAATTCATAAATTCCAATGCCCTGGAGCAACTAATCCATTGTCCTACCAGAGGAGCCAATATCCTAGACCTGGTCATTACCAACATGGGAGATAGATGCTCCACACCAGTGGTCACCCCCTCATTGGTCAGGTCAGAACATAAGCAAATCACCTTTGATATCCACATCCCACCCCCCAGTAAGGAAACCTCCTTAAAAAACTTCTCCAAAGCCAACTTCATGCTACTGAAGTCAGAAGTGACAAACTTCACAACACCCATGTAGACGGGATCTGGAAGTTCGACTGCAGAATCCTACACCAAGGCACTGTACGAGCACATCCACTCGTGCATGAATTGTGCCATCCCAAATAGAACCAAAATGCTCTTCTCCAAAAAAAGGAAGCCAATCTGGTCGTCCTCTGCTATAAACAAACTATACAACAGAAGGAAGAAACTGTTGCAGAAAAGAGGAAATTCCCAGGATGCAAAAAACTCCCTCACCAGCCTCAGTAAGAAGCTGAGCTCCCTCATAAAATCCTCAAAAGCTAGTTACGAAAATAAAATTGCCAAACATTCCAAAGACAACCACAAGGCATTCTATAGTTATGTCAAGAATCTAAATGGCAATGCTCAGATCTGCTCTGAGCTACAACAGAATGGCATTAAATATACTGATCCCAAGGATATTTCCAATATCCTGGCAGATCGATTTAGTGCCAACTTCACCCCCCCTCTCACCCCCTAATAGGCCCATCTCAATACCAAAAGATTGCCAAATTCCGATACTCACGGCCACACAGGCAGAAACCACACTCTCCAAAGCTAAGAATACAGCATCCATGGGACCAGATGACATCCCTGGCTGTGTACTACATGAACTACAAAATGAACTGGCACCTCACCTAAGTGTCATGTTTAATCACAGCCTCACCTCAGGCTTCATGCCCACTGAGTGGCGCACAGCTACAGTTATCCCACTCCACAAGGGAGTATCTGCCTTGGATCCCAGGAACTACTGTCCCATCAGTCTGACAAGCCTGATCTGCAAGGGCATTGAACGCATTATCATGGAACTTATAAACAAAGACATTGGCAACCTTCAAACACTGGACCCCCACCCAGTTTGGGTTTGTGAAGGGACAAACTTGTCTCCTGAATCTGATTGACTTCTTTGAATCAGTTTCCAGAGCTGTGGACGAGGGTAAGGTGGTCCACACAGCCTATCTGGACCTCGCCAAGGCCATCTACACCATCCCCCACTCTGGAATCATAGATAAACTTACTAAGCTGGACATAAATCCCTACGTCACTCGATGGGTTGCCAACTGGCTTACTGAAAGAACCCAGACTGTAAAAGTAGCCGACTCCAAATCCAGCTCCAGACAAGTGACAAGTGGAGTACCTCAGGGTTCAGTCCTGAGATCACTCTTGTTTGGCATCTACTTCTCTGAAGTACAGGCCAACACTAAGGGACTCTGGCTAACAAAGTTTGCAGATGACTGCAAACTGGGAGCCATTATTGAATCCCCAAATGATGTGGATATTCTACAAAAAGGCCTTACAGAAACAGATGCCTGGTGCCAGAGCCATGGGCTCAAGGTTAATGCCAAGAAATGTATAGCTATCCCCTTTGGAAAAAAACATGTTCCGATGAATTACCACATAGGTGGCAGGACGCTAAGCATCAAAAGTGTGATGAGAGACTTAGGGACACAGGTGGACAGTGGTCTCACTTTCGATAACCACATCGCTACAACAGTCAGGAAATCCTTCTATGTGGCATACCTCATCACTAAGGGCTTTTTATCCAGAAAAAAGGAGGTCATTGTCCCACTGTACTCATCCCTCATTAGACCCATTATAGAGTATAATGCCCTGTTTGGTATGTACCTCACAAGACATCCGCAGCAGCTGGAAAGGCCACAGAAATACCTCACTAAAAGAATCACAGGCCTAAAGCAGATGTCATATGCTGACCGTCTAAAAAAACTCCAGCTATACTCTGTGGCATATCGTCTACTCAGAGGTGATCTCTGCTTAACATACAAGGCCATGTCAAACCCTGAGCTGTTGGACATGCTCCACTTAAAAAAATCCCAATCCCTCAGAGCCACATGGATCTAAACCTTGTCATCACAATGAACAAAACATGCTGGAGGGATAGGTTCCTGACCCATAGACTTCCCATACTCTGGAATAGACTGCCCATACATGTCAAGCAGACCGCCTCATTGGCCCTCTTCAAAAGGAACCTTGATGATTGGATGGGAGATAAGAAATTCACCATGGGGATCATGTCAGTCACCCTGCTAGACAGGGGCCCAGAGCAGTAAATATTGTGGTAAGAAATATCCAGGGAATTGTTATGGCTAGGCTTGCATAGGCCCTAGGGTCAATAGCCTTGTACCAACCTATGAACCTATGAACCTATGAAACTATGATGCCTGTATATCCAGAGTATATAAATAGGCATTACAAGGAACCTATAAACTATTCATCAATGAAAGAAACTCATTTGTGTCTTTAATACTTGCATGAACAAAGCCCAAATGTGGTTTAAGCTTTGACTCTTACTGATAATAGTTCAATGAGAGAGCCCCAACAAAAACAATGGGACAGCCTGGTGGATTAATCACCGATTTATGAATTTTTGGCAGAAGATAGAAAAAAATGAGCTTGTGGATCATCCCTAACTCACCTACCCCGCCCTAACCCTCACGTCCACACAATCGCACACTTATCTGACCCGCGCCCTAACCCTAACTCACCTAACCTGCCCTAACCCTCATGTCCACACAATCGCACACATACATAACCCGCACCCTAACCCTAACTAACCTAACCCACTCTTAATCGCACATTTACCTGAACCCGACCCGTAACTTTCCACCACAGAACTGAAAATACCGAAGCAACATAAACGGACAACCAAATTCTTTCCCTAGGAAACAATTTGGTTTTCCGTTGCTTCAATATTTTCAGCTTTCACTGAATAGGGTTCTATATTAGAATATTTGAAGTTTTGAAACTTCGATGTTCTAATATAGACCCCAATTTTAGACACCCTATTCAACCATAGCCTGAGTACTGGCTTCATCCCAGCAGAGTGGAGGACAGCTACTGTCATCCCTTTGCCCAAAGGTGGAGCATCCACCGATCCAGGAAATTATAGAACCATCAGCCTAACTAGCCTGATCTGCAAGGCTGTGCAGCAGATTATCATGGACCTCATTAACAAGAACATTGGCAACCTCCAGACACTTGATCCCACACAGTTTGGTTTTGCCAAGGGGAGGTAATTCCTGATAAATTTGATCAACTTCTTTGAGACAGTCACCAAGGCTGTAGATGAGGGGAAGATGGTGTACACCACCTACCTTGACCTGGCCAAGGCCTTTGATACTATTCACCACTCAGTTATAATAGATAAGCTCTCTCAACTAGGCATCAATCCATATGTTACCAGATGGGTAGCAAACTGTCAAAATAGGGAAAGCCACCTCAAGTAGTAGACCCGTAACAAGTGGTGTACCCCAGGGATCGGTCTTGGGGCCTCTGCTGTTTGGGATATACTTCTCATAGGTGCAGGCCAAATCTAGTGGACTATGGCTGACCAAGTTTGCGGGTGACTGCAAGCTGGGTGCTGTCATCAGTTCTCCTAGTGATGTGGACATCCTCCAAGAGGGTCTTACCCAAACAAATGACTGGTGCCAGAAACATGGCCTCAAATTAAATGCCAAAAAATGCATCATCGTCTCTTTTGGGGAGACTGACATCCCCACAAATTATCACATTGATAATAATGCACTAAGCATGCAATCACTTGTGATGGACTTGGGCACCCAGGTTAATAGCAAATTGACGTTTGACCACCATATTGCCTCCATTGTATTTAAAGCTTTCTACATGGCCCACCTCATTAGTAAGATTATCTCATCCAGGGACAAGGTGGTCATAACATCCCTGTATTATTCCCTTATAAGATGCATTATTGAGTACAATGCCCCTTTTGGCATGTATCTCAGAAAGCACATGCAGCAGCTGGAGAGATCACAGAGGTTCCTCACCCGGAGAATCCAGGGCCTCAAACATCTACTCCAAACAGATAGAATAAAAGCCCAGCCCCTCTACTCAGTCTCCTACAGACTCCTCAGACATGACCTCTGTCTAGCATACAAAGCAATCTCAGACCCCACCCTGATGGGACTGCTGCATATCTGCAAGTCAAACTCCACTCAAGTAACCCACATGTGCGATCTCAACCTGGTCTGTGACATCAACAGGACTTGTTGGTGGGACAGATTTGTGTGCCAGAGACTCACCCTTTTGTGGAATAGACTCCCCCTCCACATAAGGCAGAGTACCTCATTAAACCGTTTTAAGTGCAACCTGGATAACTGGATGGGGAACAGAAAATACACCCCTGGCATTCCACCAGTGCCCCTGCTTTACAGTGGCATAGGGTGCTGACTTGTTGGAATGTGGGCTAAATTCTTAGCTAGGTTTGTAAGGGCCTCAGAGCCAACTTCCTATGATCCTATGATCCTATAAGCCTCAAATACATAATCATGCACATCTCAAATCACAATAGTGCCACCTTTGTCAGCACATGTAATTACTAGTCTATCATTATTTTGCAACTTCTGTAAAGCAATATTTTGTTGTTTGGTCAGATTCTCATGGTAATTTCCGAAAATATTATTTTGGTTAGCATGTAAATCATGCAACACTTGTTCAAAAACTCTAACTGAAGGGTGATAAGGAGGCTGAAATGTAGATTTTTTAAATCTAAATGATGTTTCAGATGAATTCACCATATACTGTCTTTGAACATAAAAATATTTAAGATTGAGAACTCTACAAAAATGCTTAAGATCCATAACCATATTGTAATATGAAACATAAAAGGAAGGAATAAATCCTAAACCTTTATTTAACAACTGTAACTCATCATCAGAAAAAATGAATATCGGTTAAATTCACCACGAGTTGGTTCTCGTCAATCATGGATCCATCACCAGCACTGTCAGAATTAACATTTAAGTCTCCATGAATATCTTGAACATGATCTCCATGGTTTTGACTCTTATATTTTCTGCCTCCCCTTCTAAAAGGCTTCTGGACCATTTAGATGTCAGTGAAGCAGTTGACATATGTTCCCCTGTATCAGTCTCAGTGTCAGTACTGGAATTGTGAGATGAAAGTTCCAAACTACTGCACCCCATATTAGATAACTTGGAAGACTTCCTTAGTATAGAATGCACTCTCTTCCTTTTCAGTCTAGTTTTGTTTTTAGTTCCTTCAATAACTCTAACATACCTTTTGACTTTCTTCCTTGTGTAGGCACTATCTGTTTTATAATCATTCAAATCTCCCTGTTATTTTTTTAAGTTTTTGATCATGTAACTCTTTGTCAAACTTATCGGCCTCCTTAAGAAAGGCCATATATTTATCTGTATAACCTATATGAGTTGAAAACATTAGTATTTTTCATAGCTGGCATTGGGTTTGTCAACCAAAGAAGGTAAAAAGTAACTATAGTTGATAATATTCAATAAGTAGTATAATAAACATTTTAGAAGCTGTCTGTTGGACTTTGCGTCACTTCTGTACAAACTCAAGATTATCCGCACCAACCGCTGGTTCCACATAAACTCGTACACCCCTAGGGGCAATATTGGCATTAAAATAAGCCTTCAATAATTTACAATGCCAAACATTAGAACTACCTTCTTTGTAATATCCATAAAGAATTTGAACTGATTACCTATATCCGACCATACTGCTCCTTTATTTTTCTCAATATTTACCATTTCCATGTTGAAAAGAAAAAAATCATCCTTATCCAAAGCAAGATTTTCCAAAAAAGACCTCAAATCTTGATTAGCTGCCATCATGGGTGATATTATGGATCCAACAGAACATCCATAACACCCTTAAATGCCGTAAGCCAAAGGAAAAACAATAAATTCAAAATCTAACTGGAAAGCCATGTATCATAAATAGGCACAAAAAACAAACTGGATATCAGCACGAAACCAAGGTGCCATGAAGATGAAATACAAACTGCAAGAGCTCCAGCACTCACCATTCAAAAAAATCCATAAATAAGTGGACTATGCCACCAACTAAATAATCAAATAATAAATAAAAGGCAGGCATAGACATAAAATCTATTTTAATTGCAGAACACAATCACAATCACAGACCGGATTCACCTCATGGCATCATCAGTGTAAAACTGGAAATGGTAACCATAGCACCTAATATAGCAAAAGACTTTAACACCATGCCACATCCTCTCCAAACCATGTCTTCTTGGGTTCTCTAATTGCCTATCTGAAATGTATCAATCAGTCAAAATGTTCTCCTCTTTGTATTTTTCTCCTAGTTAAAAAGTTGTTCTTCAGGGCTCTTTTAGCTATAGACCTCCTCTCGGCAAGCTTGCCTTATTCAGTACATAGATGACTCAGCACTCATCTGCTCATCTGTACTGTCCACTTCAACTACAGTCCATGTCACAAGATGCATTCAACTTAGATGATTTATGGTTATATCAAAACCAACTTTTACTTAATCCCAAAAAGTCTAAACTACCACCATTTTCCCAAAGTCCCATGTCAATGTTAAAAGTAACTTCCACATTACCTCTCTAAACAATACAACTATTAAGGCAGTTACCCATACCAAATTGTTTGAAGTCAGCATAGGTGACATCTTAAAGTTCCATCTTCATATACAGAACTGCTCAAAAAAGCATCAAAAGCTATGTCTGCTATAAGAGAAAAAAAAATTGTTACTCCTTCTAGTAGAATCACCCTATCTAACTCTTACTTTTTACCATCTCATCTCTATGACTCTCCTATTTTGAATAACATCCAGATCTCTCTTAAATCACAACCAAAGCAATGCAATAAGATAGCTAGGTTTGCAGCTAACTTGCCACATACATATCATCATTGCTCTGCATTTTGTGCTCTCAGCTGGTTAGAACTCTCTCAACAAATAGCCAGTACACAATTTCTTCTAACCTGTAAAATAATATATAACCCTCTACTTGCCCTTCTATCTCCTCAGTACTTCATCACTATCTCCTATGTCACCTTCTAACATGACAAAAAACTGCCTGAAATCTATAAACCAAAAAAAGTCTGTACTCACACTGCATAGCCAAACTATGGAACTCCATTCCAAATTCAATCAGAAATATATCAAACCTCTATATATTTATGTCCTCTCTCAAAAAAAATTTCACCAGTTCTCCTGCATGATTTGCATCTAGAAATACTTTATATTCTTACCAACTTATCAAAACTTGCCCGCCCTCCATCCTTAGGGGAGCATTTGCATCATTTTTTGATTATTTCCTAGGATAGCAGACTATTCATCTAATACTTTTGTATGTACCATCACATTTAATTTTACTTTTATTCTAGTATTATTGCATCACTGGTGGCTCATCATGCTTTATTGTATCCTGTGTATTCCACGGTCAAACTGTATGTATATATCCTTTGTAATTGCATATATACTACTGTTTTACTTGATATTATTTAAGTCTCTGGAGCATGATTCCTCAGGCCTCCACTAAAATGGGTAGCTATTACCCAGTCAGACTTCCTTGGTCAAAAATATGTCATTATAAATAAATAAATAAATAAATAAATAAATTAATTAATTAATTAATTAAATAATATATATGTCTGTGTATGTTTGCATATATGGCATACATTTGTTTTGCCAAACTTAATGCACATGCCAACTTTTATGTCTTTGAGAGATTGCAGTGCAATGGGCATAAGAGAATTTGCCCTTTCCAGAAAGTATTGTGATTTTGGAAATGTATATATAATTATCTTGTTTCCTGAAAAAAATAGACATATTTATTTATTTATTTATTTATGCTCACTAATTTGTGGTTTATTATGTTACTTATTTAATGAAACAGCATACATCCAGATATCTATCTCTAAATATATAGCTACAGATATATGTATATATCTGTGTGTGTGTGTGTGTGTGTAACCATAAAGATAATAAAATTGACTCTCCCAAAACTAAAAATCTTAATACAACAAGAGCATATAGCTCTTAACCAACATTCACAGAAAACTCCATAAACAGAAGAGAAGTTTGAAGTATGACCAGCAATGCTATGAAATGTCTAAAAGTATAACAGCTGAATAAAGTAATATTTAAAACGTGGTTGAAAAGGATGAACCTGTTATTTGCTTTTCCTCTACCCACCAACAATCATCAAAGTTCCATAGATTCTTTAATAACCTATAAAGTACCAAGATAAGTAGTTACCAGAGTGCCCACCTGTTACGTCACAATGGCTCCAAATGAGTGGCATAACAGAATTCTGACTATGACTAACAGTATAACTTAAGAACATGAACATTTGAAAAGGAGAATAACAAAAAAGAGTTGGAAATGAAATGCTTGTCTGAGCTTGTCATTCGCACTTCACCTTGAAATGAGAGGCAGAAAGAAAATCACATTTCTTCTGCAGTTTCACTCGCTTTATATTTTTAGTTTGTCAGAACAACTTTGAATTGGATAAAAGTGGGTATATAAAGTTAAATTAATAATACGGCTTCATGGTACAGACAGGTTATGTTCTGACTGCCATGCAGAATACCAGCAACTGACTGATAAGAAGCAGTGGGAGTGAATGCCTGAGGTTAGTTCACTCATCCTAGGGGTAGGGAGGTGGTCAGTCCAAGTACAATAGCAACAGATACTGAAGACAAAGTATGGGTTGGAGCCATGAGCATCGGTCTGCCACATCATTTCCATATGACAGTCTACACGGAACATGTCCAAAAAAGCAGTTTAGGAGGAAAGCAAAAGCTCTTTGCTTACCCTATTGACCCCTTATTTTAAGAGAATAGCACTTCCATTCCCACAAAGCGTACCTACTGGGTATTGGCTTTAAGTCCACAAAACATATGGTTCGTAACCCTCATCTTGCTGTTTTCAGCACATTCATTCAAGAGTGCAGTCTTTTTTCTAGTGTACACCTACTTAGTTGGAAATATTACTGCCCTTAGCAAGAAAAGAAAAAATGGTCCTATGCTAATGTTCACAGGTTTATAGGTGTGTACTAGGCTAATGGCCCTGGGGCCTTTACAAGCCTAGCCATAGGATTACCCTGGCATAGAGCCAACCGATCTTAGTTCCCACTGCCTCTATCGAATAGAGCTACTGGAGTTATCCCCGGGTGAATTTTCTGTTTCCCACCCACTCATCAAGATTTCTCTTGAAGAGGGTCAGCGAAGTGCTCTGCTTGACATGTATGGGAAGTCTGTTCCATAGCATGGGCAGTCTGGGTTATGAACCTGTCCCTCCAGCATGTTCTGTTAATTGTTGTAATGATGTTGAGGTCTCTGGACTGTGGGGTGCGGATGGATTGGGATTTCTTTAGCTGTAGCATTTCTAACAGAGCTGGGTCAGACATGGCTTTGTAAGTCAAGCAGAGATCACCTCTAAGTAGGCGATATGAGACAGAGAATTGTTTAACTTTTCTGAGTCTGTCCATATATGACAAGTGTTTAAGGCCTAGGATCCTTTTTGTGAGGTACTTTTGCAGCCTCTCCAGTTGTTGCAGGTGTCTAGCGAGGTACATGCCAAATGGGGCATTGTACTCGATGACTGGCCTAATGAGGGAAGCGTAAAGGGAGACAATGACCTCTTTCTTCCTGGATGCAAAACCCTTAGTAATGATATGTGCCACATAGAAGGACTTTCTGACCACAGTGGCAATGTGGTGATCAAAAGAGAGGTTGCTGTCAACCAGTGTTGCCAGATCTCTTATAACCCCTTCTTTGTTCAGTGGACTACCATCAATGTGGTACTTCATGGGAACTGTTTTTTTCCCAATGGGGATGATGACACATTTTTTGGCATTGAGCTTAAGGCCATGGTTCTGACACCAGTCACTGGTCACTGTGAGACCATTCTGTAGGATGCCAACATCAGTTGGGGAGTTAATAATAGCTCCCCACTTGCAATCGTCTGTGTACTTTGTCAGCCAGAGCCCCTCTGTGTTGGCCTGGACTTCAGAGAAGTAGATACCAAAAAGGAGAGGACCCAGGATGGAACCCTTTGGGACTCCACTCATGACTACTCGGCAGTCAGACTTGGAGTCAGCTACTTTCACACTGTGGGTTCTATCTGTGAACCAGTTTGCAACCCACCTAGTGATATAGGGGTTGATGCCTAGGTTAGTGAGCTTTTCTATGATTCCTGAATGGGGAATGGTATCAAAAGCCTTGGCCAGATCAAGGTAGGCTGTATGAACCACCTTGTCTTCATCCACAGCTCTGGTGACTGGCTCAAAGAAGTCAACCAAGTTGAGCAGGCATGATCTACCCTTCACAAAAACCAAACAGTGTGGGATCCAGAGTTTAGAGATTCCCTATATCCTTGTTTATTAGGTCCATAATGATGCGTTCCATAGCTTTACATATCAGACTCATCAGGCTAATGGGGCGATAGTTCCCATGGTCTGTAATTGCTCCTCTTTTGTGGAGAGGGATGACTGTAGCAGTGCACCATTCAGTTGGGACAAAGCCTGAGGTGAGGCTGTGATTGTACAGGGCACACAGGTGAGGTGCCAGTTCACTCTGTAGTTCATGTAGAACACAACCAGGGATATTGTCAGGTACCATAGAAGCTGTATTCTTGGCCTTGGATAGTACTATTTTAACCTAGGCAACAGTAATACTGGGTACCTGACAATCTCCTGGTTTTGTGATTGGTCCTTTGGGAGGGGGGGGGGTAAAGTTGGCACTGAATCTGTAGGCCAGTATACTGGCAACATCTGTTGGCTTGGTATAGGAGGTACCATTGTGCATTAGCTCAGAGCAAATCTGGGTATTGCCGTGGAGATTCTTTACATAACTATAGAAGGCCTTGTGGTTGTCTTTACTATCTGCTGCAATTCTGTTTTCATACCTAGCTTTAGAGGATTTGATGAGGATCTCAACTTTTGTTGAGGCAGATAAGTGAGTTTTTCCAGTCTTGGGAATTCACCTTATTCTGCATCAGTTTCCTTCTTCTGTTGTAGAGTTTATTTATGGCAGGGGACCACCAGATTGGCTTCCTTTTTTTGGAGGAGAGTGTCTTGGTTCTATTAGGTATCGCGAGATCCATGCATTTGTGTATGTCTTCATACAGTGCATTGGTGTATGATTCTGCAGACATGCAATTATTCTCCATTTGCATGGGTGCCATGAAGTTAGCCACCTCTGTTTTTAGGATCCCAGAGTTAACTCTGGAGAAGTTTTTCATGATGGTTTCCTTTGCAAGGGGGGGGGGGGCAGGGACGTGGATTTCCAAGATGATTAGTTTGTGGTTGGATCTAACCAGGGAGGAGCTGAATATTGGTGTAGAGCAACGGTCGCCCATGTTAGTAATGACCTGGTCAAGGATGTTGCTACCTCTAGTGGGGGTAAGAGTGAGCTGGTCCAGGGCATTGGAATTAATGAACTCCAGGAAACATTGTCAAGTGTATTGGTACATGAGTAGTTTATCCAGTTAATTTAGGGGTATTTGAAGTCACCTAGTAAGAGAGTGTTAGGATGGACCCTAATATTCTCCAGGCTGCTTAGGAATGTAGAGTGTGAGTCTTGGGACATGGTTGGGGACCTATAGCAGGCTATGACCTGAATTGCTGTCTTACCCAATGTTAGCTGCACTTGAAGTATATCTGATGCATTATGCTGGATTACCAGTCTAGAGGTGTGCACATCCTTTATGAATGTGGAAACACCACTGCCTTTGGAGCTTCTGTCCAAGTTCTGGGGCCAAAAGGTGTGGAATGAGCTATAGACTGGTAGTGCAGAGGTGCTTTCTGCTGCCTTGAACCAGGTCTCTGTTACAGCATAAATGTTGATGTTCCCCATTTTAAGGAGTGCCTCCAGTGAGTGCATTTTGAGATTTAGACTTCTAGCATTGAGCAACATGGCCCTCAGATTACATTAGTTTGGAGCTGTTACGGTGGTAATTTGTTCTTTGGAACACCGCCTAAAAAAGGCACTATAGGACTGGCAAGAGCCTTGGCTAGTATCCAGAAGCCCAGGGGTGACAGATGCAGGCCATCTCTGGCAAAGCATCGAGGTCTGTCAGTCATGTTATCCCAGGCAGGCAGATACTGAATCCCCTTAAAATGACAACAGAAACTAAGCCAATTGTTGAAATCAATCATTTTCTGCTTGTACTGTGGTATCATTATGAGTGATTGTAGGCTGCTGCTCAGGGCTAGTGTCATACCTGCCTGGGCTACATAATCCGAGAGCTCCTCCATGTTTTTTGTCATGTAGTCCAGGGAGGTACATCTCAGGTCATTCACACCCACATGTTCAATGACAGAGTCAAATTTTACCGGTTGTTGAGCGACCTGAGTACATGACTTATGCGTCAGATCCTGGTACCTGACAGGCAGCTGTCTGTTACTTTCTCCTTATTCACCGTAATGAGTGGGACATCAGTATGCCTCGCTATTGAGTCACCTATGACTAGTGTGTTGGGCATGCTGTTTTGCCTTAGGGGCTTTGGTTGAGTGGCACACTGCTTAGGAGAGTTATGTGTCTCATGATTAGTGTTGTGTTGTGGTGGTTGAATGCATTTCTGCCTTTGAGGTCTCTGTTGTTTGGGTAGATTTTTATTGAGAGCCAATGCGAAGGTGGGTGTGTGGTTTGTGTTTTTATGTGATGGCAGTGCTGGTGTGTGTTCCAGAGGGCTATGTGTTCCATGTGGTGTGGTGCATGTGTTGACCTTCTCCTCTTGACCAGCTATTCTGGTCTTGGCTGGAGAGTGCACTGCTTCCAGTTTGGATAAATAAATGCATCTCTCACAAGTCTGAGTGTTGGACGGTAAGAAGAGAGGGTTTTCGTTGTAAATGAGGCAGTTGCTACATTGTCTCAGGATGCCCAAGTTCGCTAGGTTAATAGGAGAAAGCACAGGGAACTGACCTTTAGACATGCCTGGAGGGGTGGGCATTGATAATAAGTACTAGATATGTTTCCTTGTAGAACATTTAGTGCTGGTAGCACTTGTGTGCTACAATAATTGCTACAAGAAGTCTGGTAAAGTGCTAGACTAATACGCTAGTATAAGTGCAGGAGAGAAGAGAACTAGTAGATCTCAGGGAAAAAATAAAGAGTAGACTCTGGCACTGCTCAGAAGCTTACAAATAGTCCTAGATACAGTAAATCTGTATCTGGACTAGACTAGTTACAGGAAAGGTGGGAAACAAGAGCAAATGTAGGCTTTTAAACCGGAAAGTTGAAGGAAAAAGTGTCCAAACGGCCAATAAACTACAATTTCTGGGCCAGGAACCATGCCTCTTGTGTTAGATAGGTTACCTAGTGCTTATCACTCCCACTGATAAGTTAGAAGGCTTCTCTCCAACACAGAAAGGTTTGGAGGGCTCAGAAGCTTACAGTCTTGGACATAGCAAATCTGTATCTGGACTGGACTAGTTACAGGAAAGGGAGGAAATGAGCGCAAACACAGTCTTTTAAGCCAGAAAGTTGAAAGAGATGGAAGCAACTGCCCAAAAGCCAGTAAACCACAAATCTGGGCCAGAAAATACTCCTCTAGTGGTAGATAGGCTACCTAGTGCTTACCGCTCTCACTGATAAGCTAGAAGGCTTCCCTCCAACACAGAAAGGCTTGGGGGGATCAGAAGCTTACAAGCAGTCCTGGATACAACAAATCTGTATCTGGACTAGACTAGTTACAGGAAGGGGGGGGAAACAACTGCAAATGCGGGCTTTTAAATCATAAAAACAATGCCTAGCAACTGCCCCAGCATGTTACCTGGGTATGTATCTGCTCGAGCTCCTGTGCATTTAAGAAATGATTTGTTTTACATGTATTCTTTCTGCACAATTAGCCTACATTCTCTTTTAACTTCAGTGTACATAAAAACATGTCTTTATAAAAAGATGGACTGAAACATCTACCAGCAAAGGGGACTGTGCTTAAAATTGATTTTTTTTTTAAAAGAAAAGGGTTTTAAGTTTTATATAGGGGAATCCTTTTGTGGACACTCTGTTGGTTTTATTAAAGATCAGAAAATGAGAGAAAAGAAAAAATGAAAAAGTGGAAACAGACAAAGAGGAGGGCACACAAGGAAAACATCAAGATGGTTTGTGCTAGAGGAGGTGGAAGAGGATGGGCACTATGTTTTTGTCAGGGGATAGACCCCCATTTTTTTCAAATATTTTTTACATGAGATTATGAGAGGATAGTGTGAGTAGGAAACAGGTTAGAGGGTATAGGAGAAAGGATAAGGGAAGAAGGGTTGAAGAAATGCCTGCAGTAGTCGCAGCCCACAGAGCCTCAGACAAGTCCACTGCCAAATGGCATTGCAGTGGAGTACTGCAATGCTGAGGGGCTTGAGGTCCTCCACTGCAAAACCATCTGGCAATGGACATATTTGAGGCTCTGTTTACTGCAGCTGTATGTTGCTCTGCTGTTGCGGTGGTCAGTATCAACTGGGAGAACATGTCTACCATATGCTGAAGAGAGGCTTCAAGTGGTTAAATTTTTCAACCCACTACTGTCACTAGTATGTCCTCTACCAAGCTCTGAAGTCCCCATTTGGTGAGGCTTGCCAGACTGCCACATGCTAAGGTGCCTACAGGACTGGTGCTTCCATGCATGACCATGCAAGGAGATCCCTGAAGGGGGGTAATTGCTCCCTAACCTGGGAGGTACATGCCTGGGCTGCTCCTGGGTTTTTTGAACATGTAAAAAAAGGATAATAAAAGGGAGAGAAACAAAGCAATAAACTTGAAGGAAATGCATAATCAAAAAAAAAAAAAAAAAACAGAAAAAAGTAGGTGCGGAGATTCAAAACAGAAAATCCACAATAAAATCCACACATCATGTATGGATGCCATTTCATACACTATTGAAATATTGCAGTAAATTTTTTATTGAAGTAAAACTTGTATACAGAAAGTGCTTATGTAGATAATGAGAGTAGTCATTTGGGAAGTGCTTTTGTATGTGGAAAGAAAAATATGAATTGTGCTCATGCATACTTCAGACAAATTCATTCGGATAGTAACTGTGAATTCTTGAAACTGAGTGTGTATCTCTGAAGTTATGCACACACAGTGCATTCAATAAGTAATGTCTTTCAGCTTTTCCTGGTTAGGGGTCACCACAGTGGAACTCCGGTCTGCTAATGATTGGCAGTGGATTTTGTATGATGCCGAGTTGCCAGCAAGATTCCTAACCTTCGAAGAAGGCACACCCATTCACGCACACACCTACCTGCATGTCCTTAACATCACTCGACCATGGGGAGGATATGCAGACTCCACACAGAAGGTGCTCCAGCCGAGAATCAAACGGGAGAACCACTTGCTGTGAGACGACAATGTTAACCACTGCTTTACTAAAATACCCTTTGTAATTATTAGAAGTAATCAGTTCAAAACAGTGACATTAGCTTGAACTTTAATGGTTCCAGTTGCATTTCTTTCATCTACAAAAGTATAAAAATATTTTCCTTATGACCGATATAGAAAAAACTTGTAAAACAGGACAGCAGCTACATGATGACAAATTTTTCTACCATTCTTCAGTAATATAATGATTTCAAACTTCTTTATACATGTTATAAATATTATAAACTGGTAAGAGAGAATACTCTTTGACTTCAGTTATACTTATCAGAAAATTCACACAGCCTTTCTACTCTTCTTTGTTGTTCTATTTCTTCCTTAGCAGTAATTAACAGAGAGAAGGCAATTCTTGTTTAACTGTAATTGCACTGGTTTTGTATCTCAATAGGTATCTATATATATATATATATTGAGAGAGAGAGCGAGAGGAAAGATTTTGTATGGATACATCGATATGTATTTGTCTAAGCAATAACTCTTTTCATTTTCTTTTTTATTTTCTCTTATATTTACATATCAGTATGAACATTTGCATAGCAGTATGAATTTGTACAATACTTTTCCAATATTCCTGTCATGCAAGATAAAAATACTGCTACATACCTACAATCAACTGCATTAATAGCTGAGTTAAGTACAAACTTGCAGTGTTAAAGATTGTACTGCATTTTATTTTTCTATTTAATTGTTTCATTGACTATTGTGGTCTGTGTCTCTCTGTAGTTATTTATTTTTCTATTTAATTGTTTCATTGAATACTGTGGTGTCTGTCTCTCTCTCTCTCTCTCTCTCTCTCTGCAGTAGGATGGAGCTATTGTGTTTCACTTCATTGATATTCAGTGTTAAACTCTTAGCCTAGAGGGTTTCTCTGTATTTATAAGTGTTAGTCACATATCTTTGAATTTATCACTGCTCAATATCTGAGTTGTTTGGCTTCTGCTGCATACCTACAATCAACTGCATTACTAGCTGAGTTAAGTACAAACTTCCAGTGTTAAAGATTGCACTGCATTTTATTTATCTGTCTATTTAATTGTTTCATTGAATATTGTGGTCTGTGTTTCTCTGTAGTTATTTATTTTTCTAGTTAATTGTTTCATAGAATACTGTGGTCTCTCTCTCTCTCTCTGCAGTAAGTGGGGGCTATTGTGTTTCACTTCATTGATATTCAGTGTTGCACTCTTAGCCTAGAGGGTTTCTCTGTATTTGTAAGTGTTAGTAACATATCTTTGAATTTATTACTGCTTCATATCTGAGTTGTTTGGCTTCTGCTCCATACCTACATTCAACTGCATTACTAGCTGAGTTAAGTACAAACTGGCAGTGTTAAAGATTGTACTGCATTTTATTTTTCTGTCTATTTAATTGTTCCATTGAATATTGTGGTATGTGTTTCTCTGTAGTTTTTTATTTTTCTATTTAATTGTTTCATAGAATACTGTAGTCTCTCTCTCTCTCGCTCTCTGAAGTTAGTTTTCTACCCTCCTTCCCTGTTCTTTTCTTGGTATTTTTCTTGGTGGCTTTGGAATTGCCTGTCCCTCCTGTAAAGCTGTGTTTAAACACTCCTCCTGGGTCTCATTTGCTTACTCAACCGAGTACAGTGAGATTGTATTTTGACTTCAGAGACTCCTATCAGTCCCATCTGTTCAGCTCTATTCCATCTCTATTCCACTCTAGTGTCAATAGCTCATTCTACCTAATACAGAGAGAATATTTGTGAAGGGCAAGCCACTTTGGTCATTCATTCTGAATTATCTTCTGCTTTTCCCTTTCCAAAAAAAATAATTCTAAGCTTGTATCCTGCCTTTCCTGTAACTAGTCTAGTCCAGATACAGATTTGCTGTATCCAGGTCTATTTATAAGCTTCTGAGCCCCACAAGCCTTTCTGTGTTGGTGGGAAGCCTTCTAGCTTATCAGTGGGAGTAGTAATCACTAGGTAGCCTTTCTACCACAAGAGTGATTTTTGGCCCGGAAATTGTAGTTTATTGGCTGTTTGGCAGTTTTTCCATCTTTTTCAACTTACTGGTTTAAAAGCCCACATTTGTGCTTGTTTCCCACCATTTCTGTAACTAGTTTAGTCCAGATACAGATTTGCTGTATCCAGGACTGCTTGTAAGCTTCTGAGCCCCCAAAGTTTTTCTGTGTTGGAGGGAAGCCTTCTAGCTTATCAGTGGGAGTGGTAAGCACTAGGTAGTCTATCTACCACGAGTAGTTTCTGGCCCAGAAATTGTAGTTTATTGGCCGTTTGAGCAGTTTTTTCCATTTCTTTCAACTTTCTGGTTTAAAATCCTGCATTTGCGCTTGTTTCTCACCTTTCCTGTAACTAGTCTAGTCTAGATACAGATTTGCTGTATCCAAGACTGTTTGTAAGCTTCTGAGCCCCCCCACGCCTTTCTGTGTTGGAGGGAAGCATTCTAGCTATCAGTGGGAGTGGTAAGCATTAGGTAGCCTATCTACCACAAGATCCAGGTACAGATTCTTAGTTTCAGCACTTGAATTTGCTTTTTCGTGCTCAGCACTTGTTGTTAACACTAAATAAGCTACAAATTACTACAGCACTCAGCCTTCCTCTTTACCTAAAAGAAAACAGTTTTTGTACTTACTTTCCTCACTTGCTTAGAGAAAAACAGCTTTTATACTCGCTTTCTTCACTTGTCTAGAGGAAAGTAGTTTTTTATTCAGGCATGTCCAAGGGTCAGCTCCCAGTGTTCTCTCCTGTCTATCTGATTAATATGGGCATCTTGGGGCAATATAGCAATTGCCTCATGTACACAGACGACTCTCTCCTCCTACCACCCAACACCACAACCTGAGAGAGATGCACTTATCTAGACAAACTGGAGGTACAGCTCTCTCCAACCAAGACTGAACTTGACAGTCAAGAGGAGAAGGTAAACACTTGCACCACACCACACTCATCACATAGTCCCACTAAACCTACACCACCAAAATCCACACATAGAAACACAAAAGCATTCATGGAGGTTCTCATTAATAATCTGCTCAAGCAACAAAGACCTTCAAAGCAGTAATGCAAGCAACCTCACCCCCCAACACAACCCAAATGAAACATAGCCCACAGACTCAGTGTGCCAATAAACCACAGCCCATAAGGCAAACCAACATACACAGCACACTAGTCATAGGTGACTCTATAGTCAGGCACACTGATGTCCCACTCACCAGCCTAAACAAGGAGAAGGTTACTCTCAACTGCTTGTTGGGTGCCAGGATCTACCACATAACCCATGTACTCAGGTCACTCCAGAACAAGTACAAATATGAATCTGTCATTGTCCATGTTGATGTGAATGACCTGAGATGTACCTCCCTGGACTACATGAAAAGAGACATGGAAGAGCTCTCTGATCTTGTAGACCAGGCAGATATGACCCTAGCCCTGAGTAGCATCCTGCCATCACCCAGAATAATACCGCAGTACAAGGACAAAATGATTGACTTCAACAATTGGCTAAGCTTCCGGTGTCATTCTAAGGGGATCCAGTACTGTCAGCCTGGGACGACATGGTTGACAGACCACGATGCTTTGCCAGAGATGGCCTACAACTGTCGCCCCTGGGATTCTGGATACTGGCTAAGGGTCTTGCTGCCCCTAATAGTGCCTTTTTTAGGCAAGGTTCAAATGACAAATTTACCACCATAACAGGAACAGGCAAGCAAAAACTGTGGGTAATGACACTCTATGCTAGAAGTCTAAATCTCAAAATGCACTCACTCAAGGCACTCCTTAAAATGGAGAACATTGATATCTGGGTAGTAACTGAGACCTGGTTCAAGACTCTAGAAAGCACCCCTGCATTACCAGGCTATAACTCATACCACACTTTTTGGCCATCTAACCTGGACCAGAACACTAAAGATGGAGGTGTGTCCATATTCATTAAGGATATCCACACCTCCAGGCTTGTTGCGCAGCATAATGCATCCGAGGTTATCCAAGTGCAACTAAGTCTGGGCAAATTGTTGCTTGCTATAGATCCCCCACCATGTCCCAGCATTCCCACGCCTCTTTTCATGATATACTGAAAAATATTAGGGTTCAACCAAACACATTAATAATGGTTGATTTCAACTACCCCACCATTAACTGGGAAAACTACTCATGTACCAACTCCTTCACTCAACGCTTTCTGGAATTCATAAATTCCAATGCCCTGGATCAACTTCTCCACACCCCCACTAGGTGCAACAATATCCTAGACCTAGATATTACCAACATGAGTGACTGGTGTTACAAACCTGAAGTCAACTCCTCGTTGGTCAGATCTGACCATAAGCTAATCACCCTAGATAGCCGTATCCTGCCCCCACCCACCATTAAGGAAACCACGATAAAAAAATTTCTCCAAAGCCAACTTCATGCTTCTTAATACAGAAGTGGTGAACTTCAGGACACCCATGCAGATGGACAATACAGTTACTACTGCTGAATCCTACACAAATGCACTCTATAAGCACTTACATGAGAGCATGGATTGTGCTATCCCAAACAGAGCCAAGATGCTATCCTCCAAAAAAGGAAGCCAATCTGGTGGTCCCCTGCCATAAACAAACTCTACAACAGAAGGAAGAAACTGTTGCAATAGACAGTAAAATCCCATGAGTGGAGGAGCTCCCTGGTCAGCCTCAGTAAGAAGCTGAGATCCCTTATAAGATCCTCCAAGCTATGAAAACAAAATTGCCACTGATTCTAAGGGCAACCACAAAGCATTCTATAGCTATGTCAAGAATCTCAATGGCAACACCCAGATCTGCTCTGAGGTACAGCACAATGGCATGAAAATTACAGAACCAACTGATATTGCCAACATCCTGGCAGATAGGTGCATTACTAACTTTAACCCCTCTCACCCCCTAAAGGGCCCATATCTATACAGGAAGAATGCAGAGTCCCTGTAATCACATCTATGCAGGAAAAAGCTGCACTCTCTAAAAGCAAAAACACAGCATCAGTAGGACCGGACAACATCCCAGGCTGCATTTTACATGAACTTCAGAGCGTACTGGCTCCACACCTAAGTACCATGTTCAGTCAGAGTCTCACATAAGGCTTTGTGCCCACTGAATGGTGCACAGCAACAGTTATCCCACTCCAAAAAGGGGGAGCCACCACTTATCCTGGGAACTATTGCCCTATTAGTCTGACGAGCCTGGTCTGCAAGACCATAGAACGTATCATCATGGAATTCATAAACAAAGACATTGGTAACCTCCAAACTCTGGACCCCACCCAGTTCGGGTTTGTGAAAGGCAGATCATGCCTTCTTAACCTGATTGACTTCTTTGAGGCCGTCACCAATGGCGTAGACAATGGTAAAGTGGTTTACACAGCCTATCTTGACTTCGCCAAGGCTTTCAACACCAACCCCCATTCTGGAATTATAGCTAAACCCACTAAACTAGGTATAAGTCCCTACATTACAAGATGGGTTGCCAACTGGCTCACTGACAGAACCCACACTGTAAAAGTTGCAGACTCCAAATCTGACTTCAAACCAGTGACAAGTGAGTTCCACAGCGTTCGGTCCTGGACCTCTCCTGTTTGGTATCTACTTCTCTGAAGTACAGGCTAACACAGAAGGCCTCTGGCTAATGAAGTTCGCAGATGACTGCAAACTAGGAGCCATAGTCGAGTCCCCAAATGATGTGGACATCCTACAGAAGGGCCTCACTGAGACAGATGTCTGGTGTCAGAGGCATGACCTTAAGCTCAATACCAAAAAGTGCATTGTCATCCCCTTTGGTAAAAACTCTGTACCCATGAACTACCACATAAACGGCAGTCTACTTAATGCTGAATGAGTGATAAGAGACCTTGGGACCCAGGTAGACAGTAGTCTCTCCTTTGATAATCACATCACCACAGTAGTCAGGAAGTCCTTCTATGTGGCACACCTCATCACAAAAGGGTTCTCATCCAGTAAAAAAGGGGTCATTGTTCCCCTCTACTCGGCACTCATTAGATCCATTATAGAGTACAATGCCCCTTTTGCAATGTACCTCACAAGACATCTGCAGCAGCTGGAAAGGCCACAGAATTACCTCACAAAGAGGATTACTGGCCTCAAACAGATACCCTTCACTGACCATCTCAAAAAACTCCAGCTTTACTCTGCAGCATATTGCCTACTTTAAGGAGATCTCTGCCTAACATATAAAGCTGTGTTAAACCCTGAGCTGTTGGACATGCTACACCTAAAGAAATTCCAATCTCTCTGAGCTACATGTTCTAAGGACCTAAACCTTGTCACCACAATAAACAGGACATGCTGGAGGGATAGATTCCTGTCCCAGAGACTTCCTATACTTTGGAACAAGCTACCCATCTATGTCAAGGAAAGTTCCTCATTAACACTCTTCAAGAAAAATTTTGATGAGTGGATGGGAAATAGGAAATACACCCCGGGGATCACTTCTGTGGCTCTGCTCGACAGGGGCACAGGAAATTAACTTTCTTGCATGGCGTAAGGCAGGGAACTTGTTGGCTAGGCTTACTTAGGCCCTTGAGCCAATAGCCTAGTACCTACCTATGAACCTATAAAATGTGCATGGAATGTTGCTTTCAAAATACATGTTCATTTATAACTAATTCTCATAGAAATGCAAGTTGGCATTTCCTTTGCTGTACAAATGTGATTGATTTGATAAGTAATGCTGAAGTAAAACAAGATTTCTCACTAAAGTTTGTGCTGGTCATTCAATTAGCACAGCAACCCCCACCCCTCCTCCAACATCCACTCTAACTATGATCTGGTCTTTCAGAATTCAGCCATATTGTACGTGCAGGTAGAAATAACTGTGTTAAGCAACTGTATTAATTATTCTTCTATTGTCTACACAAAACTGGCTTGACATAATGCAACTATTAAATCATTTTATGCAATAGCAATTAATTGTGATGCCCAATTTTAACTTTATTTTCATCATTTATAAATCCATTAACAAATGTATTTAAAATACTTCTTTTGCCTCGTACATGATTTGCAGAGCTAGATATACAGATTATTTTACTAAACATGTCATATTTGTATGTATTATTAAAATCTGTTAACACCTTACTCATATTCATCTTTTTTTAAAAAGATGCATGTATGATTATAAACATGTTCATGACTTCTGCATTTCATAATAGTATTACAAGTAATATTTTTAGGCACAGATATCTTTCCTAGAAAATACATGTAGTTATGCAAAGTTGTTAGACTTTTTTATCTTTAATATGATTCAATGTAATAGTAAACATTAAAGAAACAATGTTTTTTGTTGTTTACTATAGACATCTGGCCTTCTTGACACTACCAGCTGTTCAGCCCTCTGCTTCTGTATCTCCTCAAGCCGATGATGACACTCCTGCCTGGAATGGAGTATACCTATCACAGTTGGCAAGTGGTCAACAACTCCTGACAGATATCAACTTTTTCAAGCTGTAAGACGTGAATGTCTTGATCTTTTCCTGATAAGAATCATTGAGAAGGTAGAGCATTATCATGGTCTCCTTTTCAGATCAGCTATGACTGTGACCTCATGCCATCACAGGTGATGCCATCATTCAAAGTGCCAGAATAACAATGAGAAAATTCTGGTCAGGGATGTTTTAATCAGGTTTAGAACCACTCCCTATGGGGAGTGACATCACCTTAACCAAACCCTGTTTAGTAGTAGGGGCATTTTAACATGTATTGATATTACTGACATGTTTAGTTTAATTAAAACTGCTTGTTAACATACTTTTGTTTAAAAGAAAACCAGCTACCTTTTCTTTTTATGCTTGATTAAAATTGAAATATATGATTAATGATTGCTATTTCTAATGTCCATTGCTAAAGATTATTTTTTTTTGTATCCTAACACCAGTATGCCTCATGACATGCAATTAAGTTTTACCCTTTTTCGGGGGAGGGGAAATAAATTTCACTATGTGTGTCATTTTTAAGTGTTATGATGTTATGATTTTTTTGAGGTGCTGGGGTATGACACAAAACATTGGATGGGTACGGATTACACTTCAGATTTCTGCAAACTTGACTTTCAGATGACTCCATTTTGTCTTTTTTTTAACTACATTCTAATTTTGTTTTAGTCTAAGGCCAGTCATGCATTCCTTCAGCAAGCTTGGAATGGCTGTGGATTGCCGATATGTGTTCAAGTTACTTTGGCCTCATATTTCTGATTGTTGAAAACCCAAAATTCACTGACACATCTTGAGACATATTCATGTACTACTATGATTCATAGAGATGAATATAAATTAGCCTAATTTTCATATAACATCTGTAAATGACCAATAAATTGAGCATCACCATATTAATTTACCAATAACTGAGATAGGCAGCAAATGCATTCAGATACTACAAACTTAGTACAGGAAGGAAATATTTTTTAAAAATATTATAATTTAATAATAAATATTATTATTATTATTATTATTATTATTGAATTAAGAATCATATTTAATTAATTCACATATATGATGTGCATGCTATGACAACAGTGACTGCTCTCTAGATTTTTGACATTTGGAAGTTGGATATCATGACTGCAGCAGTGGAAATGATTACTGATGACAAAAAATTATCATTACTTATGTATAATTTACCGATTGTGCATACATGGGTGTAAATGCAGTAATTTACTACTGAAGGTTTGCAGTACTAAGGATATCAACAGGCATGTGTGATGAATTTCAGTTTTTTGGAATGACAGTGATTATTAAAAAATGCCAGTTTGACAATGGCAGATGGTAGGGTAAGGATGTTTTTTGTGATTAAAGTAATTGCAGGTATTACCTGAATGAATTTCAAGTATTACATTGCAATTTACAGTGGCTATATTGAGTCTGCTGTATGCAATTATATGGTTTGTGTGAAGTAACATTTTTATTCAATGTATGTGGCGGGGAGACTTAGCCAGTGTTTAGTACTTTAAAAGCTGATTACACCAATATAGTACTGTCATACTTTTTGGCTTTGGGCCTTTTTTTCTTGCACATGTAGTAATGAGGGAAAAAAGGGATCAAAGCAGAAAGGATAACTTCAGCTATGAGGAAAATTGTGTCCTCATGGCATTACTTAGGACATATGGGAAACTTCCTTTTGGTAAAGGTTGCCCAGACAACCTGAGAGGAATAAGGCCTGTAATGAAGTAGTTGTTGAAATGAATGCAATGGATGTCAGAAATCAAGCAGTGGACAGAGCAAGGAAGGGGCAGATAATATTGCAGCACATGGTAGAAGCAAGGTCATGCATGTAATTTCCCGTACCACTTACGGGGCTTCTAAATCTTATTAAATTAACAACAGATGAGGAATACCTTCTATCTATCCATGGGGATGACTATGATACAGAAGATGGTAGAAGAGGAATAATTAGAGATAGCATGAACACTGCTTTATCTTATCAATGACTGCAGCAGTAGCAACACTTATCTGCTCATGAAAGGTTGGTTTCAAATCAGTAACATATATATTTATATAGAGATAATTGAATGCTTTCAAGGAATGATGTAATTAAATATGTCCAATTAATTATAATAGGTGAACCTTGTACATCAGCAAAGAATGAAAATGAATGCAGTGTGCATGGTAAGTGTCCCACTCACCCCCTTGTAAGCATACACTACTGCATGCTATTTCATTACTGTTGATGTTTTCAAAATCTTTTATAGAGTCAGCATTAGAAACAAATAGTTCAATAATGCCAATACATTTGGATGATATCAGCAGTAGCATGGGTGCTACTGCTGCTGCTGATAATGATAACACAGTTAATTTATCAGGCAGCATGAGGAAAGTGGCAGACTGCCTCCAGGTTTAAGCGTAGCAAGTCTCACACCACAACATGTTAGTAACTCTGCAGAAAGTATCAGTGCCTCACAAAGTCAAGCACAAGCTGACACGCCACTCACCCTTGTACAGGACGAACACCACCACACTTCTACACCAGTATCTCCAAACCAAGAGATGTACTCTGAGGATAATAGCAGGCATTCAGAGGTAACAGTATCCACAGTGACACTTTTTCAAAGAAGAACCAGGTACAGGAATTTCTTGCAGTCACCATAGGAAACACATAAAACATTGGCTGCTCAACATGAAATGCTCCATGACACTGTTAGGGCACAGAGTACTGCCACAGAGAGTCAGGTGGAACTCCAAGGTAAGCATGATAATTTCAAGCACAACTTAGAAATGGCAGACTGTATGGATAATACCACAATAACACTTATACCTAGTTTGGTGGCACACCAAGTCTGCAAATATGTGCATTTCCTCCCTGTAAAACTAGAATGTACACCATAAGTGAACTTACAACATAAAAGGAGCAATGCACGTAATTTTTTAGGAGAAATATATCATAACAAATGACACATCACAATAAGTTCCCTGCCCTGTAAACTAACACTGAAATTAGTAGTTTATTGGCCATTTTGGGCTAATTTCTATCTCTTTCATTTCCCTGCTATAAAACCCACATTTGTGAGGTTTTGTGCTAGTATACAGCTCAGCAAGCTCCTGCCTGGTGCCCTGCAGAGTTCTACAGCAACAGAGAGACAAAAGAGAGACTTTTGAGTAACTAAGTATAATTTTTCTGCATTTTCTTGCTGCCTTTAGCTAATTCTGCCTAAAACGCCGATTTTCTAGAGTTTCTGTGATTTATAAAGCTTGTTTCAGCTACATATTGTACTTATTTTACTGCCTGCACTTTAAGAAAGTCATTTTTGTGTTTAAATTACATGTTTAACTGTTGTAGGCTACACATTCAAGTGTGATAGCCATTTCTGTGAATTTAAAGTGTTTTTTTTATTGTATCTGCTTTATTTTCTGAAAAAAAAACAAAACAAAAAAAAAAAAAACAAAAAAAAAATATACTTGTTTTCCCGCCTTTTTAAGCTAGTATAGTCCTGTTGTCAGGTAAGTGCTGAATTCAGGACTGTGTTACAAGTTTCTGTGTTTGCCCATACCTTACTTGGATAGAAGGACGTTTCTCTGTTCACTGTGAGAGAGGGAGCTTTGAGCAGCCTATCTGTCCCTGGAGGAATGGTTTCAGCCCAGAAATTAGTAGTTTATTGGCCATTTTGGGCTAATTTCTCTTTCATTTCCCTGCTATAAAACCTGCATTTGCGTGGTTTTGTGCACTGGGCAGCGACAGTTAGCTTGGGTATAACTATTCTCAGCTCCACATAGTCTACTCTTCAATTTTTCCCTTTGAACTAGACAAACTTCCAACTTAAGCACTCAAACCATTCACTTCTCATCCTGGCATTTGCTCAAAACTAAAAGCAAGCACTAATAAGCCTTAGTACTAGACCCCCCCTATAATGTAGAGAAGGACAAGGCTCTCTATTTGACCTTACCAGCCAGTCAGTAAAACAGTTCACTGTACCTTTTCAGGCATGTCAAAAGGGCAGTTTCAGGTGTACTCTCAGGTCCAACTGGTGAATCTGGGCATTTTGAGGCAATGTTACAATTGCTTCATGTACACAGACAACCCTCTCCTCCTTCCACCAAACACTAATACATGCAAGAGATGCAATTATACAGCCAAACTGGAGGCTAAGCTCTCTCAACCCAAGACTGGACCAGGCAGTCAAGAGGAGAAGGGAATTACTTGCATCACACCGCCAGTCTCACATAGACCTATGAAACCAGCACCGGCAAAAAACATACATAAATACACGAAAACATACTCGGAGGCTCTAAATAAAAAATCTGCAAACGCAACAGAGACCTCCAAAGCAGACATCCAAGCAACCTCCACCCAACAACACAAACCATGAAACACATACTTCACAAAACCAGTGTGCCACACAATCACAGCCCTTAAGGCAAAAATAACATATCCAACACACTAGTAATAGGCGACTCTATAGTCAGACAAACTGACGTCCCACTCACTAGGCTGAACAAGGAGAAGGTTACTGTTAGCTGCCTGTTGGGTGCCAGGATCCACCACATAACAAAAGCACTCAGGTCACTCCAGAACAAGTACAAATATGACTCTGTCATTATCCATGTTGGTGTGAATGACCTGAGCCGTACCTCCCTGGACTACATTGAAAAGAAACATGGAGGAGCTCTCTGATCACATAGCCCAGGCTGGTATGACCCTGACCCTGAGTAGCATCCTGCCCTCACCAAAAATTATACCATGGTATAGAGACAAAATTATCAATTTCAACAACTGGCTAAGCTTCTGGTGTCATTCAAAGGGGATCCAGTGTCTGTCAGCCTGGGATGACATGCTCGACAACCCATGCTGCTTAGCTAGAGACGGCTTGCACCTGTCACCCTTAGGCTTTCAAATACTGGCCAAGGATCTTGCCACCCCCATAGTGCCTTTTTTTAGTCAAGTCAAAAGACAAACCCACCACCGTAAATAGCACAAGTAACAAAAAACTGAGGGTAATGCTACTCAATGCCAGAAGTCTAAACCTCAAAATGCACGCACTCAAGGCACTCCTCAGTATGGAGAAAATCGGTATATGTGCAGTAACAGAAACCTGGTTTAAGGATCCAGAGAGCACCCCAACACTACCAGGCTACAACTCATACCATACATTTCGGCCACAAAACCTGGACCAAAATACAAAAGGTGGGGGAGTATCCATATTCATCAAGGATACCCACACCTCCAGGTTAGTGGCACAGCACAATGCTTCAGAGATCATTCATGTGCAACTAACAATGGGCAAAACTGCTATTCAATTATAGCTTGCTACAGATCACCCACCATGTCCCAGGACCCCCACTCCGCATTCCTGGAAACACTGGGAAACATAAAGGTCCTACCAAACACCCTGATATTGAGTGATTTCAATTACCCAAACATTAACTGGGAGAACTACTCAAGTACAACATTTCCTAGAATTTATAAACTCAAATGCCTGGGATTAACTGGTCAACACCCCCACCAGAGGTGACAATATATTGGACCTGGTCATCACCAACATGGGCGACCGGTGTTCCACACCAGAGGTCAACCCCTCACTGGTTTGATCTGACCATAAACTAATCACTCTGAATATCCACGTTCTGCCACCACCACTGGTCAAAGAAACCACAGTGAAAAACTTTTCAAAAGCAAACTTCACATTACTTAAGACCAATGTGGGAAGTTTCAAAGCCCCTATGCTAAAGAATAACGCTGTCCAAGCTGCAAAATTCTTTACTAATGCACTCTATGGGCACCTACAAGAATGCATGGATCATGCTATCCCAAACAAAACCAAGAATCACTCCTCCAAGAAAAGAAAACTAGTCTGGTGGACCCCTGCCATAAACAAGCTATACAATAGAAGGAGGAAACTAGTACAGAAAAGAGCAAAAGCCCAAGAAGGGAAGACATCCCTGATCAGTCTCAGCAAGAAACTATGTTCCATCATAAAATCATCCAAGGCTAGCTTCGAAAGAAAAATTGCCATGGACTCCAAAGATAACCACAAGGCATTCTTTAGCTATGTCAAGAATCTAAGTGGCAATTCTCAGATCTGCTTGGCATTAGTGTAGAATGGCACAAAATACACTGAACTGACCAATATAGCCAAAATCCTGGCAGACAGGTTCAGTGCAAACTTCACCCCCCTCTCACCCCCAAAAGGGCCCATAACTATATCAGAAGAATGTAGTGCCCCTGAAATCACAAACACTCAGGTTAAAACAGCCCTCTCCAAAGCCACAAACACAGCATAGGTGGGAATGGATGGTGTCCCAGGCTGCGTCCTATACAAGCTCAAAGATGAACTGACCCCTCACCTAAACACAGTGTTTAAACTCAGCCTCTCCACAGGCTACGTGCCCACAGAGCGGTGTACAGCAAAGGTTATTCCACTCCACAAAGGTGGAACCACAACAGTCCCTGGGAACTATTGCCCTATAAGCCTGACTAGCTTAGTCTGCAAAGTTATGGAGCACATCATCATGGATCTCATTAACAGAGACATTGGGAACCTCCAAACACTGGACCCTACCCAGTTTGGCTTTGTTAAGGGCAGATCATGCCTCCTAAACCTTGTGGACTTCTTTGAGACAGTTACCAAGGCTATAGATGAAGGAAAGGTGGTCCAAACAGCCTACCTAGACCTCGCAAAGGTCTTCAACACCATTCCCCACTCAAATATTATAGACAAGCTCACCAGCCTGAACATAAACCCCTGCATCATGAGATGGGTTGCCAACTGGCTCACGGAAAGAACCCACATGGTAAGAGTTGCGGGAGCTAGGTCTGACTCTAAACTGGTTACAAGTGGTGTTCCCCGGGGCTCAGTCCTAGGACCCCTCCTGTTCGGCATATACTTCTCAGAGGTACAGGCAAGCACAGGAGGACTATGGCTCACCAAGTTTGCAGATGACTGCAAACTAGGGGCTATAATTGACTCTCCGGCTGACACAGACATCCTCCGAAAGGGTCTCACTGAGACAGATACCTGGTGTCAAAACCATGGCCTCAAGCTAAATGCCAAAAAGTGCATAGTCATCCCCTTTGGAAAAAAAACAAAGTACCCACAAACTACCACATAGGTGGTAGCCCCCTAAATATGGAAGATGTAATAAGGGATCTGGGGACTCAAGTAGATAGTAACCTCTACTTTGATAATCACATTTGCAAAGTAATTATAAAATCCTTCTATGTGGCCCACCTAGTCACAAAAGGGTTTGCATCCAGATCGAAAGAGGTCATTGGGCCCCTCTATGCATCACTCATCAGACTCATCATAGAGTACAATGCCCCATTTGGGATGTATCTTACAAGACACCTGCAACAACTGGAAAGACCACAGAAGTGCCTCACCAAGAGGATCACAGGCCTCAAGCAGATGCCCTATGCAGCTTGACTGAAGAAACTTCAGCTGTACTCGGTTGCATACTGCCTACTCAGAGGTGATCTCTGCTTGACATACAAGGCCATGTCCAACCCAGAATTGATGGACATGCTCCACCTAAAGAAAACCATATCCCCTTGAGCAACACGCTCCAGGGATCTAAACCTCACCACAACAATAAATAGGAAGTGCTGGAGGGATAGATTCCTGTCCCAGAGACTTCCCATGCTCTGGAACAAGATTCCAATCTACATTAGGCAGACCTCCTCGCTAACCCTCTTCAAGAGAAACCTTCACTAGTGGATGGGAAACAGAAAGTTTACCCCAGGGATCACTTCAATGGATCTGCTGGACAGAGGCACAGGCAACTAATCTAAGGGGGTGGCGAAAGCCAACACATTCTGGCTAGGCTTCTAAATGCCTTCAGGCAGATAGCCAAGTACCTACCTATGAATCTATGAACCTACCACTTCACCCACCACACTGCAGAAATGATGGCATTTTTTATGTTTTTGAAGTCAGAAATTATTGTGTATGACAGCATAAAACTAATCTGTTTTGCTGTACTACAGAATAATCAAAGAAGAGATGGCATAATATAAAAAAGGCAAAATCATTAATATTTTTTTTAATTTACAAAGCATTAACTCAGGAATGACTTTACTGTTGACAATATTCATTACTTTTGTATAAATAACTAATCAGTAAAGCAGAACTCAATCATAGCAGACAAAAATATGAATTATTTTATGATGCCTTGCAAAATCAATGAAGGGAGTCAGTGAGAACTCAGACATGACTTAAGTAATAATAATATGAGTAAATTTTCTAAAAAGATAATAAAAAACTATTTTAAGATGAGAGAGAATGTCAGATGAACAGTGACAGCAGTCCATACACCACACAGCATAGCCAACAGATATCACTGCAGGCATAAATTCTACTCTGATGTGATTTACAATAAAGGAAACACTAACCTGAATTTCATGGTCCACAGTTGTGGACTAGATGCCATCTTTTCACCTGCACAGCTGCATGATGTGCATGAGCCTGTCACATGGGGTTCCTTACTACTGCTGTCTGATGGTCATCATTGGTCATCATTAGTCTTAGTAGGACTAGAACTGGGAGCTGCAGTAATAGCATGGGCCATTTCATCACCAGACGGGTGCACAATCATCTTATGCAGAATGCAATAGGCAGTAAACATCTTGCATGTAGTAGATGGGCTATACTGAAGAGCACCCAGAGACTCATCCAGGCAAATTAAATGGCTCTTCAGGAGGCTCCAGACACTCCAGATGATACTATGGGTCTGGGATTGGGATATATGTCTCCTCCACAGCTCCACTTGGATTTCTCACTGATGTCATAAGCTAAGGTTCTGGTGGATATCTAACATTACCTAAAAAAAAAAAGAGAGTAAGAATGGGGGAAGAGACAAAACAAACAAAAAAAGTTTAGTATTCAGCAATACATTTTAATGTGAATAATTACTTAAATACAAAATAAAAATAAATATATTTTTCCACTTACCAAAAAGATGACCACTGGGCATCCTACCAAGTGGGAAGAGGTGGTAGAGTGAGCTAATGTGCCAGATACAGGAATCATGTGCACTGCCAGGATGATGGATTGAGACTTTGGAGATGTACCACCATGCATCATACACTACTTGCAAATGATGGAATGGTAGCTCTTTCTATCATGTTACCACCCACCCTGTGAACCAGGAGGTGCCATATTTGTAACACAGATGCAATTAACCACAAGATTGCCTCAGGAAAATGTGCCAGCCATAAAAGCATGTGTAATCCTGGCTTGGTCCTGAGGTGAAACTAGGAAATAGATATATTGATCCACATGTACCAAGAGTACATCCAGGCACTGTATTCACAATGTGTTCACAGTCTGTCTTTGGAAAGTCCCCGTAGCAAGTATAGTGAGGGCTATGCATACTTTGGTGTCCACAGGGATAAGAAGTCTGTGCATTCCTCCAGTGCCCCTATGAGAGTCAAATATACCCACTATGACCTCTATAATGTTCCTGTCCACTCTAAACCTATCAAGGATTTCCTGGTTGTCAAAGTTATAATGCATAATCCTTTGCTTGTATTTTCAGGTTCTTGGCCAGTGATCACTGCTGAGTGCAAGTGGTTTTGGTACAGCCAAGGGAAGCAACTCAGACATGGATTAGTAAGGCAAGCAGTAAGTGAAAGCATTTTTACTGATTTCAACTGATAAATTTGATGCCTCTACTCTTTATATAGAGCATCTGCAACCAATGTAGAAACGCAGGATAATCTGACTTATGAATCACACATGGTATAAAACATACTTTATTAGCATAAGAAGATTTACATTATTCGTCATTTCCATTTCATTATTTGCACAGTTGCATAAACACATTTGAGGTTATCACTCATTGGCATAAATGCTGCGCTCATTGACGTTATTGTGTCTGACAGCATAAAACTAATGTGATATGCAGTACTACAGAATAATCAAAGAAAAGATGGTATAATATAAAAAAGCAGCCTAATTAATTTTCTTTAAATTTGCAATGCATTAACTTAGGAAGTATTTTACTGTTGACAATATCCATTATTTGTGTATAATTAGCTAATCAGTAAAGTTGAACTTATTCATCAAAGCAGACAAAAAAGTGAATTATTTTTATACAATGCTTTATGACATCACTGAATGGGATTGTCAGTGCAATTGCATAACTGACTGTGAACATCAGCATACAAAATACAAAACAGTGCACTGACTAAATGATTAAAGACACCATACTGTCCACCTAAGTTAGACTGAGGAGCAGAGACATACATCCTGGAAGTCATTTCATTGATAACTTGCAGAATAAATTTTATAAACATGCAAGACTCTGAAAAAATAAGGTAGTTATTGAATGCACCCAACCACTGCCGAATGAGACTGATCTGTAGTATAAAGCTAGCCTGCAGGACATTACTGTGTGTTATCATGTCTTTCTTTCCTTTACCAACCTGCCACACCCCAAGTTCTTATTGATAGGTAAATAGGCCTAAGGTCCAAGGCCATTGACTAAAAGGTAACCAGCCTTCTACCTTGTGTTAGCAAGATAGAGGGACACCAACACTCGAGTTTTATTTACAAATTCTTCTCCCCTATGGAAATAATAAAAATGTTTTCATTTTAATTCAGACTTGCATTCTGTTCCATATTTCATTTTTTTACTTTCTACTTAATATGCTGCAAACACATTATATTAAAACTGCTGTATACTATTAGTCCTTGCAGTGTTCTCATTCTCATTTAACTCAGTTAAATACAAGCATGTTGCTATTGCAGCTTTGCTTATTATTCATTTTTCTTAGATTTGTGACATAATTGTGTGTTAATCCATCATCTCTAACTCCAGTCAACACTCATTTCACTACCTCAGACCATTTTGCTGAACTGTCATATTCCTTTTCTTTAACCATGTTCATCTTGGAATAATTTTTTTTTTTTGGATTTCTAAATTTGCATTATTAAGTGCTTAATTTTCTATTGTTTTATCTTTATCTTTTGTTACTCCACAACCTTTAATGTTCCAAAATTTTTCTCAGTCTTTTGCCTTGTGTCACAAGTAAGAATTTTGTTTTCCTCATTTTTTTTTGTCTGTCTTGTATTTTTCAGTACTTAAATCATAATTCTGAGAAACATTTTCTTCAGTTTCTTTTACATCTTATATGGACATAGCCAAATATTTTGCAATCAATTCTTCTGACAACTTTGAGTCTTTCACAGTAATAGCTAATGTGCCAATCCCGAAAACTTGTGAAAAGCCACTGAATGGACATAAAACGAAAATGAGACCACCGTGGACTGCTTTCTGTAGTTAATCTTTATTATGCCATACCATTGTTTTTTAAGTCTTTCACAAGGAAAGGTTTATTCTAAGACTGACAAAAGTTCCTTGGTGCAGACATCATGCATGGTACATCTTTATACAGAGAGATATTAAAAAATGTGTATATCAGCATGTTGCAAAACTTTATTCAAAAAACAGCAGTGCTATAACTATCGCATAAACATTATTAAAAGGATTATTCCTGGCCAAAATGCAGGGTCCATATAAGATGAGTAATAGATATGTACATTACTACAAATGACAAATTTAGCATAACACATTTTCTTTATATCTGATTCATCACATTTCCTTGCTGAGTCTTCAGAATTGTAATATAAGTAAAGCTTAGAAAACACTGGCAAGAGATACTGGAAAGGAAATTTACCATGGAACAATGGGAAGGTATCTTTATGGTCTCTCAGTATGCAACAAAATCTAGAAGGTTAGGTAACGTCACTTGTAAAGTTTTGCATATATATTTGTTTTACCACAAGCAAAGTTCAGAGAATTTTTTTCTCAAGTAGACAGCAAATGTTGTTGGTGTGGTAGGAAAGGGACTGGTTATTGGAAATATGTTCTGGGGATATAATGCATTGCCAGATTAAAAACAATTCACAGCAGAGTCTTTTGTCAGAAATGTTGAGGGAGCAAATTGCTGTTACTAAGGAAGTAGTTCTTCAGATCTGGAGTATAGGTTTGCAACTGAAGTGAGCTCAATTTAAAGAAAGATGTTTAAGACAATGAAATACATTTAAAAACATATTCAATTTTAACTCTTAAGTGTCATTGCTGTTTTATGTGGATCATATGATTGATGTAGTTTGTATTTAAGATGGTGTACTGTGAGTCTTTTTGAGACTGAGGACGCTGTTTTGTGAACTCACATTAGCTTTGCTTTTGGACATCATTATTCTAAGCTCAAACACATTCAATTGATTCTCTGGAAACCTACTTTATGATTGACGCTCATTAGGATCTATTTGAATATGTCTCTTATTTCATCTAGCTATAGCACCATCGTCTATTTGCACCAATAGGACCTCAGCTCACTAGTTTTCATCACTGCAACACCTGTTGTATCTGACTTTATGTCCATCTCTAACTTCAAATGGACAGATTGGCCTGGTTTCTGAATGGGAATTGAATGTGAGGAGTAGTGTCAGCTTTAGCGTTTTTGTCATTTTGGTTCAATGGATTGTATAGAATAATGTTAAGTTTAAGTTTTGACTAAAGCTTTAACATATCAATACTTATTGGTCATCCAAGCACTAGCTGTGAATGTCTTACTTTTCTTTCAAAATGCATTTATTGCAAGAATCCTAACAGAAGGAAAAATGCATTTCATACGGTGACACATTGGTCTCACTCTTCTAACATTGCCAAAACTTATATATGTACATTTAGGTTGGTCTTAATATTCATAGGTTCATGCTTTCAGAATTTAAAAATAATTGCATGCCATGCTAAAATAATGCCACTGACCATAGCCATACCAAATCTGATTTGCAGAGTGGGAATCTTGAGTCTTTTAATTCCAACACACAAATGTCTATATTGTGTGGTGAAGGTACACTTCTGGACATACACCATTCAGAGCTTTCTATTACCCTCAACCATAGTTCAGAAGATGCAATTCAACCATAATAAATGTAAGTAGTTCACATCTTTTGAGTCTTATCATCAACAAAGAGTGGTTTTCCTGAGTTCAACCTCTTTAATAGGACTGGAGAGACATGCCATGACAGTATCAATTTGAACTGTGTAACTAAACCTTCTCCATGCTAGTAGGGTCCCTTCCTATTGCTTTTCCTTTACAGACTTACGTAACATGTTTCCCACTTGAATCTCAATTGCTTGTGCTCATTGTGGGAATTCATGAGGACCCACTGCAGGAAAAAATTGCCCCTTTGGCTACAAATTACTCATTTTCGAATTTTGTCAACTGTCCCTCTCTCCCAATGTTCCCAGTAAAGTGCTAGCAAAACCTTATGTTTGCTAGCAGCCAAGCACCTCAACTGCAGGTACTGTCACCCTTGAAATATTCCACTAGATGCTGTGTTTGTACAGTGTGCAAAGGACATGAATGTCCCCCACTGGTCATTTGACAAATCACTCAAATATAGAAAGCTTCCCAACAACCATGAGTGTCAATGAATTGGCAACAAGTCAGTGAAGGAGTCAGATGTCTGCATTCTTTCCTACAGCCATACATCTTGTGTGCCTTCTTCATCTCCTTCCATATCCTCTTCTCTAACCCACCCAGATCCCAGACCTTGTTCCTGTCGCTGAATTGATAATATAGTCCCAGATAATTAAAACGAATCATTTTAACTCAGAATAAATATAAACCAATCTGGGTTAAGCTCTAACTCCCCAAAATGTCACTCTGTGCTGCTTTTGCATAAGACACAAAGTCCAGCAGATCAACTGCTACTTTCTAGCTGACATAGACAGTCTTTTCCTGGATACCGTGGGGTGATGATCCTTCCATAAGAATGAGGCTGCTGTCTTTCTCAACCTAACTGTGTAAGGCATATACATGACTTCTGCATCAGTAAGTAACAGGACATAGCACTGGATTAATTATTTAGAATAACGTTGCACTAGGCCATAGCTATTACTATCAGCACTAACTTTTGTCACTTCAGTGACATCATAATATGCTAGCATTAGATGTGCTCTCAACATTTGATTTACAAACATTGTCTTCAGCACTTCCCCTTGAACAGGGTACATCTTTCTTTAGCAGGTTAGTTAATGGATGTAGCACCCTTGTCAAATCTGGCACAAACTTGCCAAATGATGGTTTTGGCTTGTCTTAACTCAGTCACACTAGCTGGATTTTGTAACCTGGCTATTTCTCTGGCTTTGCCTGCATCTGGTATGATTTTACTGGTACACAGTACTGTAACTCACTTACTGAAGCCCTGTCTTTTCAAAAGAGCATCTGTCTTAGTTTAGTTTTAAACCAAAGTTCTTAATGGTTTGGATCTAACCTGAAATCATGTGTCACTTTATTAACAAAAACTACCAACATGTAATCCAAAAAAAACCCACATCATGTAGCCTGGTGAGTACATCTGTCGTTCTATGTTGAAATATTCCAGGCACTAAGATTATACCAAATGGCAGCCTTTTGGCAGAGAAACTCCCTATTTGAGTAAAGAAGATTGTCAGGTTTAGGCTATTTTTCTCTATAGAGATTTGCCAGAAGCCACTTTAAGCAATTAGCAGGGAATATACATTTTCATTGATTAGCTTAGGTGCCTGTTTTCATTCTAGTCTATTCTTCCAACAATAAGTGAAAATCAGGGTTAAAAAAGAAAAAAAAATCAAAATAAATCTGCTACCAAGCAGCTGTACTGCAAATCATAAACTAACACTGGATGGTTTCAGATAGGCTCTGGAGTGTCTTGTCTACAGTCTGTATGAATTTATAATTGACTAGGCCCACCTGGATGGCTATAGTTAGGCTGCCTTCAATCTATCCATCCATCCGCATCCCCTTTTTCCCATTTTTGCATATGGGGAAGGGGTGTCACTTCAACAGTGACATCATCTAGATCCAAGGCTCTATTTCTTATTTAAGACCAACAGTGAAAATTGCAAGTAAAAATTTAATATAAATAAAAAATAATCTCCTACCAAGCAGTTGCACAGTAAATCACAAAATGACACTGGATAATTTCAGACCTGGGGATCATATATCTAAGAGCTTTGCATGTAATCAATCTTCAGGCAAAAGAAGCTCTGTTTTGCAAAAGTTAGCAATTTATATGTTATTTTGCACATTACTTTTCTGTTGCAGGGATTCCTGATTTGTACTTCACGAGCACATATTAGCTGTTATGAATATTGCCAGCTGCCTCCATTTATATGTTTTAGGAGACGATGGATCCCAAGGGTAATGAGCTATATTTCCTTTGCAAAAAATGAAGGGTTCCCTTTTGCAGCTAATACAAAGCCACCTACAATGCAAGACATATAGAAAATAATACACATATTATTTCAGTAGATATGCTGACCATATAAGTGTAGATTACAATCATACATTTTTTATTAATTGTATGAGTTACTCTGTATGCAGATTGTAAACAAAGATTGGTACAGTCATGCATGCTTATACAATATGATGTAGTAAGGTACTGACTTGCCACACACATAGATTCAAACTTATAAACTGACTTAGAAAGTCCTTATGCCTCACAAGTGCTCATTACACCTCAATCTGATATAGTGTTTGCCATGTAATTACTTTGGTTATTATGTACTAGAATGATGCTTGCAGCATAAGATGACTGTCATCTCTTAGGATTTAATTAGATTGGACTGCACAAAAGAGCCCTAACTGTCTGTGGAAGAAAACAACCTTCTTTAATCATGTCTGTTGTGTTTCAGAATTGTACCTATTTGTGTTCCACAGAATACTCATATTGTCTCTTACTGGACTCCTCATAAACATCTGGTAGCTGACATTACAACTTTACAGCAACTGAAGAGTACATAAAATAAATTCTATACTTGTCTATCTTTCAACCTGTATGTCTATAGAGTTTAAATAGATTAGAAAGCCATATACATAGAGAGGTAAATAGATAGGTAGACAGACAGAGAGACTGACCTACTTTAGAAACAAATACATATATTGTACATTACATTTTGCTTGTTCACTATAATGTGTATATACAGTTTACCTGTCTAACTAGCCTGAACTGTTCTGTTATTGCTTACATTTCTGTTTTTTTTCTATATTTTTTCTTTTTTTTTTTTTTTTTGTGAAATGTTTTGTATTTGACCCAGGCTTTGCTTATAATTGGTTAATACTGATCAGTGCACTACCCCAGTAAACAAATATAAATAAATATATAGACAGAAGCCAGAGAACTCATTTCTTAATTTAATAACTCGGTGATGCCATAGTGTGACAAACCAATGCACCACTCACCAGACTCTGAAAGGAGAATGTCATGGTCAGTTGTCTATCCGGGTCCAGGATTTGTCACATCACACATGCACTCATGTCTTTGCAAAATAAGCACAGATATGATACAGTCATACAGCATAAAGGTATGAATGACTTAAGATGAATTTCCCAGACTATATGAAGATGGATATGATGGAGCTCTCAGAATATGTGTGCAAGGCAGGTATGAACCTAGATTTGAGAAGAATTCTACCATCACATTAAATGATGTCACAATGCAAACAAAAAATATTGACTTCACCAAATGGCTTAGCTTCCGATGTCATTATAAAAATATACAATATATATTAGTCTGGGGGGAGATGGCAGACATTCTTAAAATGCTTTTTCAGAGATGTGCTGTACTGATCACCAAATACTTTCATATGGCTAAATTGTATTCAATCCCAAAGTGCATTCTTTAGTCAATATTTTAGTCAATGTCAGTCAATATCAGCTTTTATCATAATGAAATAACATTTGGATAACATAAAGGTATTACTTGTCAATGTTAAGAGCCTTAATAAACAACTCCAATCCACTCCGTACAATAACCCCTTACCTGGGGAAACATAGATACATGTATTACCTACCACACATTGAGTCCCACCACATTAGATGAAAGCACAAAAGGCAGTGGTGTCTCCATTTTCTCATAAAAAAGTTTCACCTCCAGATGCATTAGACAAAATAGTGACCTGGAACTCCTCCATGTCCAACTTACTATTAAAAAAAACATTATCATAGCATTGGAAACTACAGGATCCCCTCTATATGTCCCTCATTCCAGTTATTGTGGTACCTAGTATTGACTTATTCCATTTATCCTACTAAACCAATTTGGAGTCCCTGTGAATTAAGCCACACACCATTTACCTAATAGACTTCAACTACCCTCTGTATTAACTGAGAGATTTATACAGCCTCAAGCATGAATGCCCAGAATTTCTAGAGTTCAACAATTCAAACTTTCTAGCCCATTTAGGCCATGCCCCAGCCAAGGGTGATATAATCCTGAACTTCATGGATACCAATATGAGGCAGCTTTGCTCCCTACCAAGTGTAACTTCCTCCCTGGTGAAATCAGAACACAGATAATAACCCAGTACACAAAGATTATGTCAAGGCTAATCTACTTAAACTGAGTGATGACCTGGCTAAATTAGAAAGACCCTTCCCTCTTGATCTCACTGCTTATGTGGAGAACTTTGTCAACATATTATATGCAAATACAAATAGCTGCATAAATGCATCTCTCCCCCTTAGAAATAGAATGCCATTTTTAAAAATAAACCCTTATGGTGGACCCCTACTATAAGAAAACACTATAATAAAAGAAAAAAAACTCACTGCACTCAAAGCTAATACATTTAACTTCTAAGATTCCAATGACAATATTGCTAAACTTAATAAGGAACTCTGGACAATGATCAAATCAACCAAAGTCAGATATGAGGTGGTAACAGCCACCCATGTGAAGGGTAACTACAAAGCCTTCATTGGTTATGTTAGAAATATCAGAAACAATGCCCAGCACTGTGCAGAGCTAATAGTAAAAGATAGTGCATACCTGCACTCAGAGGGAATAACTAATCTATTTGTGAATGAATTTCATTCAAACTTCACACCCCTCTCCCCTCATATATTCCCAGATTAAATACCTGCATCTACATCTCCCTCAACTCTTCCAAGAACAACTCTTTAAGGTGATATTCAAGGCTAAGAACAGTACTTGTTTAAGGACTGATAACATACCAGGTTACTTAATGTTTAGTCTGAAACATGACTTCTCAGTCCTCCTATAGAGGTTATTCAGTATGAGTTTCCAAACATGCTTTGAGTTGGATGAATGGAGGACAGCAATAGCCATCCCCTTGCACAAAGGCGGGGTGTCAACAGATCAGATAATTATAGAGTAATTAGACTATTTCCCATATTTAAGGCTATGGAAAGGATCACTATGGAATTAATAAATAAGGACATAGGTAACCTACAAGATCTTGCCCCACATCAGTTCAGTTTTGTGAAGTGCAGATCCTGACTACTTAACTTATTCAAGTTAATCAAGTAGGCCACTTAAGCAATGGATGAGGGCACCTCTGTACACACATGATATATCTAAACCTCGCAAAGGCATTTGAAAACATCCTACTCTCAGGTATAATAAATAAACTTTCCCAGGTAAATGAGGAACTCATTGGACAGCAAATTGTTTCAAAAATGGAATCCAGGAAATTGGGGTAGAGGACTATACCTCTTAAAAATACTTGTCACTAGTGGTATATCCCAGAGTTCAGTCCTTGGGCCACTCTTCTTTGGTATTTAATTTGCTGAGGTCAAAGCAAATGTTAAGGATTAATGGGTGACCATACTTGTAGTTGACTGTAAGCTTGGTGCCATCATAATCTGCCCAATTGACTCCAAAATCCTCCAAGATGTTCTTTCCCAAACAAATAGATGGTATCAAAGCCATGTACTAAAATTAAATTCTAAGAAATGTATAATCATATCTTTCTGGTAAATATAGTTTCCCTTGTAACAGTCGCATCGACAGCACATCCCTGAAAGAGAGTAAAGGTCCAGGTATGTAATCATTCCACTTTAGTTGGCTCGCATCAGGATGACCATTGAATATAATGCCCCATTCAGTATGTATCTGTCCAAACACTTGACACAGGTGGGGTGACCGCAATGCTTTCTCACTGAAAATATCACTGACCCTATTTGGTGTCAAACAGGCTACTATGATTCTACCTCTGCATCATGTATAGAGCCTCAGAAGAGCTTTTCCTGTCAGACCTATTACACATTTACAATTCCATTGTGTTAGAAAAATGTGTATTTGAATATATGAGAAATGCTAGTTTAAAAGCAAAGTAGTATATAATGCATTTTACTCTATTAATCATATAACAGTAAGGATTAATTCATGTGTAAATGTAAGTAGTTTTGAAACTGCAGTGTGGCTTGAAGCAAAGCTGACCTTCGACCCTGGCAGAATGCTAGCTTAGCAAGTTTTAATGTTTATGCTTTTCACAAGTGATTATCTGCTGGGTCAGGAAATTAAATGTGTGAAATAATGAAATCTTCTACTCTTTCCTGTTGGAATGATTTGGCCTTGTATATGTGTTATTGAGATAAGCACGCAGCTGGTAGGAAAGTGTAACAGAGAACAAAGAAGATTATTAAAAGACTGAATCTGCTATTGTATTCAAACTGATATGAAACCTTGAAGAAGTAACTTTACAGAAAGACATTATGTCTGACCAGCTGGATAGCAAGGTCGTATTCTATCTAGAGGAAAAGTTTTTTTAAATATACAGCATCAACAGCTTTATGAATAGAAGACTGTAAGCTAAAGTGATGTAGATGCCCTGTGACATATCACGTCAGTAAGGTGGGCATAGCTTAAATGTTAAACCTATATAAAATTGTGTGCTTCCTGTTTCATGTCAGACAAAATTCTGTACTTGTACGTTTTTTGCCTCCTGGTGTACACTAGTAAACCTTTGAATCTGAACCTCCTGTGTATTGAATTCTTGATTTTATTTAACAGTTTGGTCCTTCGAGCTGGAAAATTCCCTCAGACAGCTGCAGATCAGAGTCTACCGGTGGTCGAATACTGCGCAGGAGAAGTTACCAAAATGGTTCTTCTTGGGTGAAAAGACCTCCGACTGAATTGTCATTTAAAGAGGCTGGCCACTTTCTGATCTGTGGCCGAAGAGTGGACATTGGACAGTTCAATACTGGAGGCTCAGGTAGGAATAATTTGCCTTTTTTCTGTTTTAGATCAGGGACTAGGTTTTTTGCCTCCTGGTGTACACTAGTAAACCTTTGAATCTGAACCTCCTGTGTATTGAATTCTTGATTTTATTTAACAGTTTAGTCCTTCGAGCTGGAAAATTCCCTCAGACAGCTGCAGATCAGAGTCTACCGGTGGTCGAATACTGCGCAGGAGAAGTTACTGAAATGGTTCTTCTTGAGTGAAAAGACCTCCGACTGAATTGTCGTTTAAAGAGGGTGGCCACTTTCTGATCTGTGGCCGAAGAGTGGACATTGAACAGTTCAATACCGGAGGCTCAGATAGGAAGAATTTGCCTTTTTTCTGTTTTAGATCAGGGACTAAGTTACAGTATATTGTTGTCAAGATTTGTTTTGCAGATCAAGAGACAAAGGAAGTACTGTATATTTGGTCATAGATCAGGGTAACAGAATAAGGTAGGCAGTCATTCTAGATACACTGCAAACAGGAACTGAGAATTTGATATCACGTGATAAAAAAGGGTTACGTAACATTCTCTTTGACATGGGTAATCAGTGCACTAAAACATCGCGAGATCCGCCCCTAACGGAAGACGCAAAATACATGCAATTACAACGTTCTGATAACGTTAGGTATTATACGAAATGGGTTAGTAAATATGAATTTGATGGTAAACTAGATAAAACTTCACTAGTTAAACTCCTTAAACAGCTTAAATCTGATGAGGGAGGTCAGGCAAAAAAGCAACGCCAATTAGGCATTCCTCAAGCACACAGGTGGATTGAGGAAGCAAATCTTAGAGAGCAGAAGCTGAAAAATTCAAAAACACTATTTCTAGACAAAGAGGATAATAACTTGGTAATAGCAACAGCTCCTCCTCCTCCTCCCTTGTTCCATCCCTTACCCTTTTCAGGATATGAAGCAAGTGGGCAGGCTGGTCTGCCTCCGCGTTATCCTGAAGTTTCAGCAAGACCACAAGCATTTGTTAGAGATCCTATTGAAACTAGGTCCCGAACACGTAAAACACATAGGGACACAGAATTATATCAAATAGAGAGAAATCTACAGGATGAGAGTGAGGAAGAAATATGCCCACTTATAGAAGTTCCAAATCCTCAGGCAGGACAGGAAGGGCAGAACCCAACACTCTTAGTATATAGACCATGGACACCGGAGGATATCCAGAAGGCTACTGAGGGAATTCCACATCCGAAAGTTAATTTTACGAAATTTTTAGAAGATTTACAAGGCATGAGATTGAGTTACCAATCGAATGGGGAAGAAGTAGAAAAAGTAGTAAGACAAATTATAGGTCCAGATTGGCACATGATTTGTGGCACCTGGAATCCTCATAATGCAGAGCTTAGACTACTCCCACATAGTGACGCAGAGTTAGACAACAGAGTGAAAGGTCTAACAGACTGAATCTCTGAGAAATGGAAACCTAGAGCAGACTGGACTTGCATTAATCAATGCATACAACAGGAAAATGAGACAATAGATGGGTACTATGTTAGATTATTAGAATGTTTTAATAATCATAGTGGTATGTCGGTTCCTCAGAACCAAACAAATGATTCCCCGTATGAACAACAATTAAAAAATGCATTTTTGAAAGGTTGCATTGCACCTATTAGTAGCTTCATTACGAAGCATATGATAGACCATCGAACAGGGAGGCTACAAGCCTTACTCGAATACGCTAGACATGCTGAAAGACATTTTAATAGTAAAAAGAAAAAGAAGGCGCAAGTCTTCACTGCTGAAGACGGAGCTGAAGTATTTGTATTACAGTCAGGTAAAAAGGACAAGAAAAATACCCAGGGAAACAAACAGTCTGACAAACGATCAGAAGATTTTGAAGAGAGAAAAAAGAGAGGTGAATGCTTCAAGTGCGGGAAAAAGGGACATCTAGCAAGGGATTGTAAGCAAAACAAAAAGGTAATTACAGAAGATAAGGGAGATGAGGACTGACTATATGATAGTGAGGATACATCATGTGAAAGTCAGAAATCATCAGGAAAAGTTAATAAACAAAAAACAAATGTAAATGTGATAGAAGGAGTAGAGGAAGTGCAAGTAGATATGGAGGGTGAAGAAAGTGAAATTTTGGACTGAGCATTATTGAGCTTAGAGCTTTACTTAGAAGATACGAAACCAGAAGTTACACTTCTGGTAGAGGGAAGGGAAGTCAAATTCCTATGTGACTCAGGAGCATCACGGACTTTGATACACCCCTCCAAGTTACCAGAACATTCCGAATCACCTGATTATATACTAGTAAAAGCCACAAATGGACAGCTATACAGGAAACCACTTTCCCATGATATAGCAATAACTGACCCTGTTTCAGGTATGACCCAGAGAAGTAAAATAGTTGTTTCTGCAATGTGTCCAGTAAACCTATTGGGCAGGGACCTTATGCAGATATTTGGCATAGCAGTAGTTCCAACTGTACAAGGTATGGAGGTACAGAGACAAATGGATACCTTTGTAGTGCGATCGGAGGGTGAAACTTTTTACTGGTACAGCCAGGACCTAGTCATGACTGGTCCAGAGGTAGTAACCGAGGAACTGATGAATGTAGCCATCAGTAAAGCCCCCTCCCTTGACACTGATCGACAGCACTTGTTACACTGTACTCTATACTACTGTACTACACCAGGACCTGATAGAGAGTATGAGCAAGAATTGTTTAGAAATTGTGCAACTAGATTGGTTTTGCGTACTTTGTACTGGGATACTGAGGGGAACAGTGTAGTTAGCTGTTCGTTACCTCAAGAATTCCTTGCATTGTATAGATCAAATCGGTTACCACATGTCAGCTTGACAAAGAACAAAAGTGTCATATGGGCAGACTTAGGAGAAAAAGTAACAAGATGGGAGAAACAGACTGATTTATAACTGTCAGAACAAGGGATACAAAAACAAAAACTGAATTGGTTGACACAAACACGTCCAGCTGTACACTTGCAATCTAGCGAGGACAGCTGATTAGCATTTTTATTAGAAGAGGAAGAAAAGGCCTATGTGAAATTCCAACAACTCTTTGGTCAACAGGCAAGTCAGATGTAGGATTTATTCGAACAGCAGGACCAGTTACAATTACCCCAAAGTCAGCTTTTAGACCACAGAAAAGACAGTACCCTTTGAGAAAGGATGCAGAAATAGGAATTAAGCCTATAATAGCAGCATTACTCAAAGAAGTAGTACTGGTAGAATCTCCTGATTCACCATGTAATACATCCCTATTTCCTGTTAAAAAAGCAAACGGGGAATGGCGGATGGTACAAGATTTACAAGCTGTAAATAATGCAGTAATACCTAGAGCACCTACGGTGCCAGACCCACATACTTTGTTAAACGATTTAGAACCACAACAGAAGTATTTCTCTGTGGTAGATATTAGCAATGCTTTCTTTTCAATACCTATACATCCTGATAGTCAATATTGGTTTGCATTTACATTTCAGGGTAAAAGGTATACGTATACTCGACTACCACAGGGATATTGTGAGAGCCCAACAATATTTGCACAAGAAATGGCTGGCAACATGGCAGGGTTTACCCCAACTGGGGGGTAGTCAAATTCTACTTTACGTAGATGACATCTTGCTAGCAGCCCCCACCCAGCAACAGTGCAGGGAGGATACTGTAGCATTATTGAAATTTTTAGCAACACAAGGACACAAAGTAAACAAAAGTAAGTTACAACTTTGGAGAAAACAAGTTAGATACCTAGGATATGTAATATCCAATGAAGGTAGAATACTAGATGAGGAAAGAAAAACAGCAATCTTGCAAGCACCCAAACCAACAACCAAGAAAGAAATGATGTCTTTCTTAGGTACAACTAATTTCTGCCGGAGCTGGATACCAAATTATGCTTTGGAATCTGCTCCACTGACTGACTTGATATATAAGACACCAATGGCAGCACAAGATATCTTACAATATACACCTGAAGCAGAAACGGCTTTCTGCAGGTTGAAGCAGTTGATAGCTTCTTCATTAGTTTTAGGACTTCCAAATTATCACAAACATTTTTTTCAGACCGTAGATTGCAAACAAGGATATATGACGTCAGTATTGATGCAACAACATGGGGACAAGCAACGCCCCATAGCCTACTATTCATCGCAGTTAGACCCAGTGGCGCAATCTTTGCCTCACTGTATACAAGCAGTAGTTGCAGCCACAATGGCAGTACAGGCTTCAGCCTCAGTGGTGTTATTCCACCCTCTCACATTGAGAGTGCCTCATGCAGTTGCAATAATTTTACTGCAAGAAAAAGTGGCATACCTTTCTCCTGCTAGACATCTTTCGTGTATGACTATACTGCTGAGCCAACCTCATATGACAATTGAACGATGTATGACATTGAATCCATCAACATTACTTCCAACTCCTGCGCAGGGCACACCACACAGCTGCCTGCAGGACATTGAACAGTTAGCTTTACCTAGACAAGATCTCACAGATATGCCCTTGGATAATGCCGAGGTGACATATTATGTGGACGGCTCATGCAGAAGGGGTCCTACAGGGAAGAATCTGGTGGGGTATGCAGTAGTTACAGACACTGAAATTCTAGAAGCCCCATCCTTATCACATAACTTATCTGCACAAGCAGCAGAATTGATAGCTTTGACGAGGGCATGTACTTTAGCAAAAAACAAGTGTGTGAACATATATACTGATAGTCAGTATGCTTTTTCTACAGTACATGTATTTGCACAACAATGGAAAAATAGAGGAATGATAACATCTAGTGGAAAACCTATTAATCATGCGCAATTTATTTTGGAGTTATTAGAATCTATTCAGTTACCTACCAAAGTAGCTATTTGTAAATGTGTAGCTCAAACAAAACAACAGGATAAGATTTCGAAAGGCAATGCACGAGCTGATGCAGCTGCAAAGCAAGCAGCCTCAGACTCAGAAACTTTACTTTTAAATGAGGAATTACAACCCTCTGAGATTTTAGATTTAGACATGTTAAAAACAATGCAGATACTTACTACAAAAGCAGAAAAACAAAAATGGGTAAAACAAGGTGCAATTCTTGAGAATGGACTGTACATTTCCAAAGAAAGAAAACCGATATTGCCGTCTAATTTATTTAGATATGCAGCTTTGTTGAGCCATGGGCAGTACCATGTCTCAACAGGGGGGGGATGGTACAGTTAGTAAATCGAATATTCCAAACATATGGATACACAAACTACACAAAAAAATTTTGTGCAGCTTGTCATACTTGTAACAAGCATCATGCACAAGGAGCATTTAAAACCAAGCAAGGAAGTTTTCCTATACCACCATACCCGTTCCATACTATTTGTATAGATTTCATAGAATTGAATAAGTGTGAAGGGAAAAAGTTTTGTTTAGTTATTATAGACATGTTTTCTAAATGGGTAGAAGCTTTTCCAACCAAAAACCCGGATGCAGCAACAGTGGCGAAAGCCCTGATAAAAGAAGTAATCCCTAGATTTGGCATTCCGGAAAGGATTTATAGTGACAACGGCACACATTTCGTAAACCAGACAATCCACCAACTTGGGAGATTTTTTGGTATCTCCTTAAAGAACAATTGTGCCTACCACCCACACTCAGCAGGACTGGTGGAATGGTACAATGGTACCCTCAAAAGTAAGCTTAGGAAGCTAGTAGAGGAGACCCAAAGGAATTGGATATACTGTCTGCCTTTGGCACTGCTGAGTATGAGAACGGTTCCAAATGTAAAAGGTTTGACTCCCTTTGAAATGGTTTTTGGGAGAGCATATTATGTGCCTCAGTGGAAAGCTCTCATGCCTGCAGAACAAGAGGCTGACAGTTCATTAGCTAGTTATATGAGGAAACTGTTAACAAATAAATCTGTTTTGCAGTTTAACTCTTTTTCAGATAAGGAACAGACCAGACCGGTGGAAGCAGTCTTGGCCCCTGGGACATACGTTTGGCTGAAAGTGACGAAAAGGAAGAATTGGGCGAGTCCAAAGTGGGAGGGACCGTACCAGGTTCTGTTGGCAATGCCTACTGCAGTTAGAGTGGCCGAGAGGACGTCCTGGGTTCATTTGACACATTGTAAACCGGTAAAGAACTTTCAACTTGATAAAAACTTTGTGACTGATACACAACCAGACCAAGATGGCCAAAAACAATGTGAATAGAAATTTAGATCAACCCCAGAGATGTTGCATAATCATTTTGTTGAGTGTACATTTATTGACTGTAATTGTGACAATTTTCCTCTTGTTGTGGTTTATCCTACACACAACCACACAAGTGAAAGTGGGAAGGCGTGATGAAACGTCTATAGACTGGCATCCAAATTTTAACACATACCTAGCCATGAAACGTGTATATGCAGAGACTATGAACATTTCAAATTGCTGGGTTTGTACAGCTATACCAACAGCATATGGAGGACTGATAATGTCCGCTGTCCCTTTGGGGATAAATGAGACTTGGGAGAATTTACTTTTCGATACAGGAACTGTGAGATCACAGGACAAAATAGCTTTATTTTTATCTGTCACACAAAAAGGAATTGTATGTTTTTATAAACATGATACCCTCCAGGTGGGCTGGAGCAATTGCAATATAACCATATCTTACCGATGTTACATTAAGAATAGTAATGGCAATACTTTTTGCAATACTAATTATGACTCATATTTGAACTCATTGAAAACAACCATGAATGACATTCGCAAGAATCCAGTTTTGTTTAAACAATTGTCAGTTATAGATCAGAAAATGTTTCATGCAGGGCTGATGCGTATTAGTACTAAAGTAGAAAACTGTTATTTTATTTGTGTAAAAAAGGCGTATAAATGGTTACCTGAGAATTGGTCCGGCAGTTGTTTTTTGGGTTATTTGGTTCCGGCAATAAGACATACTACAGAATTACCTTTGGGTAAGATACGAAATGTGAGAGAAGCAGCCCGAAAACCCGAAGGTCCAGTTGAAAAACCTGTGAATCCAGTTGGAAAAATCGAAGCTGGCTGGAAAGACCACAATTCAGTAAAAGACAAAAGCAAATTGACTCATATGGACTTGAGTGACAGTGTTATATCTTGGGCAGGAATATTCCCAGCCTATGGAGCAGTCAAATCGATCTGGGAGCTGAGAAAGTTGTCGAAACTTCTCGAAGTAATGAGTAATGCAACTTTTTCTGCCCTAGAACTGGTGACTGATGAACTGAATGCAATGAGAACTGTTGTGCTACAAAATCGAATGGCTCTTGACTTCACCCTAGCGGCGAGAGGTGGTACATGCGCACTTATCAAAGAAGAATGCTGTGCATACATACCAGATAATAGGCATGAAATTAATAATCACCTAGAGGTAATTCAGCAAGTATCAGCCATGACTGAACCAGGCCCAAACCCACTGATGGACCTTTTCCAGAATCTATTTGGGGGGGGGGGGGTTCCATCCTAATGAATATTCTGATTGCCATTTGTGTGGGTATACTCCTAATAGGAGCATGTGTTTACTGTGGAATTCCCTGCATGAAAAGATTAATCAAAGATTTTATTGACGTATCTGTTACTGAAACTTTGTACCAAGATATTGAGATTGAAAGATTGATCTCAGATGACATTTTTCTGAAGTATAGATTGAATGACTCACCTAGCTGAAAATCGTAAGTAGAAGAAGTTGGGAGATGAAATGACACTATGCATACTTCAAAATAGAATAAAAAGTATTAATAGGGGGGAAAATGTTAGAAAAATGTGTATTTGAATATATGACAAATGCTAGTTTAAAAGCAAAGTAGTATATAATGCATTTTATTCTATTAATCATATAACAGTAAGGATTAATTCATGTGTAAATGTAAGTAGTTTTGAAACTGCAGTGTGGCTTGAAGCAAAGCTGACCTTCGACCCTGGCAGAATGCTAGCTTAGCAAGTTTTAATGTTTATGCTTTTCACAAGTGATTATCTGCAGGGTCAGGAAATTAAATGTGTGAAATAATGAAATCTTCTGCTCTTTCCTGTTGGAATGATTTGGCCTTGTATATGTGTTATTGAGATAAGCACGCAGCTGGTAGGAAAGTGTAACAGAGAACAAAGAAGATTATTAAAAGACTGAATCTGCTATTGTATTCGAACTGATATGAAACCTTGAAGAAGTAACTTTACAGAAAGACATTATGTCTGACCAGCTGGATAGCAAGGTCATATTGTATCTAGAGGAAAAGTTTTTTTAAATATACAGCATCAACAGCTTTATGAATAGAAGACTGTAAGCTAAAGTGATGTAGATGCCCTGTGACATATCACATCAGTAAGGTGGGCATAGCTTAAATGTTAAACCTATATAAAATTGTGTGCTTCCTGTTTCATGTCAGACAAAATTCTGTACTTGTACATTTTTTGCCTCCTGGTGTACACTAGTAAACCTTTGAATCTGAACCTCCTGTGTATTGAATTCTTGATTTTATTTAACACATTGGTAGCATAAATGCCTACAAGAAGAATCTCAATCTCCATTGCAGCATAAATTGAACATGTTGGAGGGACATGTATGTATCAAAAAGACTACCTCTTCTAATGAAATGTCTTCCACACAACATAAAGGAAAGTGCTATTGAATGGGAATCCATAAATTCAACCCAGTTTAGCACCCATGTGCTTCAAGGATAGGGGCAACAGCTAAATGTCCTTGCATATCCTTGTTCTACCAAACTCTGTGTTATTCACAATCAAAACATAAGAGCCAAAAGCTACCATGGGGATGCACTGCTATGATTCTTAAGATCCTCAAACATCAGTAGCCTAGTATGTATCTATGAACCTATGAACCCATGTGTTGAGTTTAAAATGAAAACAAAAAGCAAGTTTACTAGACCAAAAATTACTTCTTCGTCAGAGCTGCAGACTTTTGTGTGATTAGTTATTGCTTAAGTATAAAACTAATAAGAAAACTGGCAAAATATAAAACAGAAAATTTTAGGACCCCAGTATAACATCAAAGTTAGATTAATTATACTGTATCTTAGAAACAAGTGTAACTTGTTAATATCATAACATATATTGTAATCAGGACCTTGAAAAATTAGATTGTATAAAAAAAAATAATTCACAGATTTGATGACAATACTAAATCAAATGCAGCAGGCTATAAAGCCATATAGAAGCAGTTTGCATCTGATTTAATATATTTTTGCTATTTGTGCTTGGTTTGTGTATAAAACAACATAAAGTAAATTGCAATTTATATCTGCATGGGATTTATAACTGCATTATAAGGATTTAATAACTAATAGCTCTTTGCTGCATTCTTAGTTTCTCATAAATGACTAGCCATTCTTCCTCCAGTGTTTAATAAATCAATGGAACTCTATCAACAGGAATGCTTAACTAGTTCTCTGGCTTTGAAACATTGCATTTTTTTTCCTTGCACAGCAAATGCACAGTGGTGTAACAGACTGAATTTAATGACAAATGCCTAGTTACAATGCTTCATCGCTGCCATCACCTGTGCATTAATCGCTAAATTAGATACTTCTAGTTAATGACTAATGAGCCAAGCATGAGTGAAAGAACCCTGACCTAAACTACTTTATTTAATTTCTTGATACTTTGATTTCTTGAACTAAGCCATTTTGAGTCACAGTGTTCCTAAAAGTAGTAAAAGACAATCTGTACTCCAGTTCCATGACCATAAATCACCTGGCCAAGGTGACTGCTATTGAAATTATATTAGCTGTCCACACTTTATGAAAGTGCAGTGAACATGGAATATTGCATTGCAAGCGGAAATAATACAAAGGACACAATGAAAGCAGGTAAAATGCACCTTTAAAGATCCACTGGAGTGGAAGATCTACAGTCTAAATAAATAAGATGCATGAATATCATTATTTCATGTGTGATATTTGTAATTCATAGCACTTGCTTGACTGCCACTTATGAAGACAATTTAAGGACTGAAAAATAAACATTTAAAATTATCAAACTTTGTGACTAAAGCATTAACTGTGCATGAATGCACAGCAATATCAGCATTATTGCCTAAACAGTATATTACTGTGCAGTAAATTTGTATACCTGTAAACATCAAAGATAATCTACATTAACAGAAAAGCAAAAGGATGTGGAGTTATGCTGTTGATACACTTGATATCCTGCACTCTAGCAATTCTCTTACGTCTATAACAAGAAAAAAAAAAGACCCTGTTAGAGGTAAGAAAAATACATTTGACTAGTTGGACTTTCAAGAAGTATCAATGCAGAGACTAGGAAATATCCAAGAAATGCTTACTGCATACCCACTCATACATATAACAGAAGGAGAGTGAAACATCTCGCTGCAGTATGACAGCATCTATGCTTCTATACCCTTTCCTGCAATGGAGCTGTTCATAGCCCCAAAACTGCAAAATTTTCCACTATGGAAAAAGAGAGAAACTGAGGTAGAATAATGTTAGGGTTGCCTCAGCTGTCGTAGCTCCCATGAAAATACAACAAATTCTTGGAAGTCAAGCACAATGTCAAGGGCCTCTGGAAATTTGCAGGTGACTACAAACAAGGAACAGTCATAGAATCCCATCAAAATACTAACATCTCACAGGAAGGTCAAATGCAAACAAAATGACTGGTACCAAAGGTGTGGCTTAAAATGCAATGCCAAGAAATGCATAATGGTACCTTTCAGGAAGTTGGCCACTCTGGGAAACTACCTCCATCATAAAATACCTGTAACAGTACACCCAGTAGTCAGTGACTTGGGGGCATATGTAGATAGTAACCTGGTCTTTGACCAACATGTGTCTAAGGTATTGCACAACTTATAAGTCGCAGCCTGCCATCTAGGCCCAGGAAGGTTATCATGCCACTGTATTTGGCCTACATCAGGTCCATCACTGAGTATAACATAACCTTTCATTATGTACCTGACAAGGCACATGCAACAACTGGAACTTGCACAGAGGTTCCTCACAAAAAGAATACAAGGTCTAAACACAATGTCCTGTAGAGAACACCTCAAGGTCCTCTCTCTATACTCTGTTTGTTACAGATTGCTGACAGGTGTTTTATGCCTGGCACACAAGGCTTCCTTGAATTCTGCTGTGATGGAACTTTGGCATATCCACAGAATAAACAGCATCTCTGATGGACTGAGGCAAGCATTAAATCATACTCTAGCTAGCACACATGTTTTATAATAACCTCTAAAAAAGTTCAAAAGACTAAAACTCAAAATATTGAAAATATTTTAATGCAGGGGGCAAGTCCCCTGCACCCCTCCTGTGGGGGCTATGCCCCCCATACCCCCTGCTAAATATATATACCAACTCCAAGATCGCATAACACCGGAGAAAGGCAAATTCCATTTTTGATATTTTGAGTTTTAGATATTTTGGTTTTCAGTCTTTTGAGCTTTCTATCTTCCGAAGAGGATCCGTATATACATATATATATATATATATATATATATATATATATATATTGATATACAGTATACTACTCAGTGGTATAAACACTGTCTCTAGTTGATTTTGATACATTGATTGATGTTGATGATGTTGATGTGACACCTAGAACTCATATAAAAATTGGAAAAATGGGGTTGATAATGATGATAGATATAGATAGCTATAGATAATGTAATATTCTGAGGAACAATTTGCTCAAACTGTGTAAACAGTTGTGCATTTGCCACCTTTTGACACATTTTATAGGCTTTGTCCAAAAACATCATCAGTCTCTAGCCTTGGTAATAGTATCTTTACTTAGACAGAGAGCAACCACAGACGCACTTCATTTAAACAAACACAAGAAAGCTTATTTTCAGCAAACAGTAGAAAAATACTTTAAATCAATCAATTCTGTGAAAATAGCCCATATTTTACAGTGGTATTTTCATTTCACTAATAATTTCATTTATACTATTCTTTTTACTCAGATATTCTTCAAGGAACCACCTAAGACAAGTCTATACACAATGCAGTCCCCCCTCTCAGAAGAGACTTTTTTACAGTTTCTTATCAAAAGTATACACCCCTGATTCCTGTTAAGCCCTTCAGCTGACTCATTCCCTAGGTCCAAATCCAATTCACATTTAAGCCCGTGTCTCTCAACCAAACTGTGAGGAAAATCAGTGGTTAACTCAAGAACAGCATCATATTTTACATTAATTTTGCAATGTGACTTTATCTTGTCTTTCTACAAGATCATCACAAGGCTTTTTTGTTGCTCCACATCTTGATTATATTGATTAAGTGAATATTACTAACTAATATTGTAGCTCTGTATTCCTTTCTGTATAGCTTTTTTAGCATCTCATATGTCACTGGCAGCTGTTTTCTTTTGCTGCGTACAGTGGGCTACTTCACTTTTTTTCTGGAAATTAAATTATGAGCAGTTCTCGTTCTGGGGCTTTTAACTCACTTTCGCTATATGCCCCATCAATACTCCTGCCACAGTTCACTGAGACCTCCCACCAGATGTTTAACACTGTTATGCAGCTTAACCATTTCACTAAGTGACATGGTTCTCATTTGAAATACAGGGATTGCTGTCTAAGTGACCACATCAGCTGTAGCCATCTATAGCCAGCTGAGCCACCACAGCAGACAACCAAACCATGAACATTCATCCTGTTCTGGACCTAGTTTCTTGTCTTTACATTAGGTTAGCACATAAGTTAGCACATAGTTTACCAGGGCATCATTACAAGTCAGCTTCAGCCTGAAGGATCTTTTATACCCCTTGTCACTACTACTGACTGTGATCTAATCTAATTCCCTTATCCATTTTTGTTACAAAATGCCATTGTGTCTGATTTGCCTAGACTGTACTATTATATATTATGGTACCAGTACTTATAATACCACCCACAAAATTATCAAATACAGAGCAAAATTATAATTTACAGAGCTATGCAATGACTGATACATTCCATTCATAGCAATCTGCACAGAATCATACAGTCTGGAATGATATCTATCCAGCTGTCCAAGCTGAGAGCATTGAGAGCATTTGACTCAATACAGTTGCAGAACAGTCATGCTCATTTTCTGTTCTTTCTTTTACATTAGTTTTACTTAATTGTTCTTCTGTATCTTCTCTTTCTTAGGAACATAAATTATTCCTTCATGGCTTTTGATATTCTGAAATATTTTTTGTGCATATTTTTTCAGCCTTCCATATTTCAAATTATATTTAAGTGAGATAATCTCTACACTCACCATATCTCTCTCTCATAGTAGCGTCTTTCCTACCCAACTGACATTAGCTTGAAACTGGCTACTGTCTGTGATGCAACATAAAACTTCTACAGTAGATGCATGCATGGCTATGTCTTCCATGACATCAGTGTGTCTGAGATTCTTATCTTATTTCACAAGCTCTGCCTGTCACTTGTTCATTCCCAAGTTATCCATTATAGGGAGACTTCCATTTCTTATTGTACAGGGGTAACGTAAGCAAAGTTGAAGTCCTGTTAAACTGTTCTTTTGCCTTTAGACTCTGAATATTTCTGCCATTTTTCATACTGATCACTTCTCTCAGCTGCAGAAGGGTAATGTGAGTTCCTTCCTTCGATTTTAAGATTTTCTAGTGTCAGTTTAGAGCATTTTTTTGCTTCCTCCAAAGATTTGCTTTGGAACATATGTTAAAGGACCAGATCTTTACAATCAGCGGTTGACATCAGAATAGTATCATTTTGTATTCCATTTTGCAATACAATTTTATCTTGTCTTCCTGCAATATCATCACTAGGCTTTTTTTTCACGGTTGGTCCAGATCTTGATTATATTAACTAAGTGAATACTAACCACTCTATGTTTCTGAATATCTTTTTCAGTGACTAAAATGTCAGCAACAGTTGTTTTCTTTTGCTATGTAAAGTGGGCTACTCCATTTTTCGTGGACATTAGATTATGTGCAGTTCTTGACTTTGCTATCAGTCTCTTTGAGTTTGTCTATATTTACTCATTCTCAGCTTACACATTCTCCCATTTTACTTTTAGATCATGCAAGATGTTAACTTTTTATAGCTTGTGCCACGATTCTTCCTTCTGACTCGGAGGGTAGCAGAGTCCGCTTGGGTGTGAGATTGAATTCCCTTTTTTCTTTCCAAATCAAGTAGCAGTCCTTTTGTCCTTTTCACAATTTATTTATGATGTTACTCGGCTGAGCACATTCAGGGTTATTATTGCATTTCACTCTTTCAAATTGCACAGAACGTTCAATGAGTCTTTTAGGTAATGAAACAATTTTTTTGTATGTTTTATTTTACCATTCCTCATGTTAGTCAAGGTCAGCAAAAACGTGTGTAAAATATTTGGTCATTTTATTTTCATTTCAGAAGCTGTCGGTTCCTACATTGACAATAACTCTTTTTTCTAGTTAGTGACAGCATCCTCTAACTATTTTAACATTTTTAAACTCTCAATTAATGTGAAAACTTCTTAGAGGACTACCACATTGCTAGAGTATTCTTTTTACGTGCTCTTGTTAGTCCTTTCTTGCACAATCATATTTCCTGATTCAAATTTCATTGCCTTTCCTGCAAATGTTTGCTTCTTAACAGTTCAGTGTTTGCTTCTTAACTGTGTCAATGGCACAACAGGTATCATATTTGACTTTAGTGCAAAGATCTGAGGGTTCTATTCCCACTCCAGGTAGATTGATTGCTGACACTGCAGTAGAGCATAAGGAGCTGCTACTCACCTGAGTGTTTCCCATTTGATTCACTTGGTGGTAGCTCAGGTGGGTATAAAAGATCCCACAATACCTATCAGAAGTAGCAGGGGAAGTTCCCTGATGCCCTGGACAAATTTCCTCTACTAGTATAAATACTACTTTAAGTCTCCCCAGAAAAGAGGCTACTAGCTTAGTGGGACTAACCTAGCTTAGTCCACAAAGGATACAAAAACAAAATAAACAAGACTGTCTTATTAAAAGCACAAATTCTTCTTTCATCATTATTTATACAATCTCTCTCTTATAAGCTCTAATGCTAGAGGCATCATTCTCATATAAGGTTTCACTTTGCACAGTTGCATTACTGGATTATAAAGCATTCATTTGTTCCTACAAGCCAGAAATATTATGATGCAGAGCATTCTCATCCTGCTGCACCATGGCATGATCTGTGACCAGATTTAGTTGGCTATCACCACTTTTCCTTTTAAACACATTTTGCTGTATTTCAGCAGAGCTTAAATTCTGTTCCCCTACAGTGCATTGATTGTTTTGCTTATTACTGCTGTTGACTCTCATTTTTCATTGCAGGCAATTCAAAATAGATTATCACTAGGTTTTTTCACAACTTTCTTTCTTGTAATATACATCAGTGAAACTACCCCTCACTGTCAGAGGGTTTATCTTCTTAGAGACGCTACCTTGCAGATCTTTTAATTTTATACTTTTCCATCAGTCATGATAAAGCTATTTTGCCATGCATTTTTATTGTAAATATCTAGTATAACACTTTTCAGAATACTATGAGGAGGAATTGCATGTTGTTTCTGAAAAAGAAATCTATGAAGTGGTATCTCTTCTGACATGAGCTCATTAGATACTGAACTGATTGGACAACAACATCCAATCAGACATGTTCATGTACTCCTGAGGATGACATGACACAGTTGAGGACTATTGTGGATATTTCAGTGAATCAAATATGTATGCACCTAAGAACTCCTGCAGACAAATGAGCATAGTCGCAGACAGTTCTGGATGCATGAATACAGTTGAAAACAGAAACTGACAATACTTGCAAGTAGAAGCCATATCATTTAGGGCAAAGTTTTCCCTTGCTGTAGGCATACTGCTTATTGTTTCATTTCATTCATTTTGTCAGCTGTGGGCATTCTAAGTGCCTTCATTGTTTTGATTTATAATTTGCGCTGAAATGGCAGTTGTTCCATCCAATCTAACTTACAGTTGTTCTTAAACCTAATTGTAATTGCCCTCACTGACTTTTGTGCAAATCATTTTGTTTTGTATGCTGTAGGTACTCTGAGTCTGAGTCTAGTTATTACTACTGACTACTGATTGCCTCATGACTATACTACTGTTGCTGTGGCACTAATGCCAAATGACTTGTCCTAAGGTGTTATTGGAGCACCCGGGACAAGTTGGCAGTCATTGATTCAAGAATCCATTAGTTTTTATACAGACTGCTGGTTGTCACATCACTGTACTAGCTGTTATTGTGGCACTAAAGCCACATCACTAGTACCAAGCTGTTGTGTAACCTGAGCTAAGTTGGTATCACCAATCCACTTGTTGTTACACTTTTTGCTTCCTTTTCTACTCTTCAGTTGCTGCTACTGTATGCATATAATTGTAACTCTGCAGTTTTGATTTACTGTTCTTCCTTGCATTCTGGTATATAGACTTGTTCCTTTTTACACTTCATTAGAAGTCATTAGTACTCCCTATTTCATCAGTCACTGCATATCTTAGATTTGCAATTTATTTTACAGTCTGTTGCTATCCAGCAAAGAACTTGTGTCAATGCAAGAATGTCTCATACTCACTGACAGCTATTTGCTTCTTCCATTACATGATGCATAGCTGAGAGTTGCAAGTATGTACCAACTTTGGAGGCCGGCCTCTTTTCTAATATTGTTGTCCATACCTGGCATGGTATCAGTTCTGACACTCACCTCACCCAACTATGTCCACCCTGTCCTAGGTCAACAGATGAGCCTTCTTAGACTGAGGTACTTATAAAATCCCTGCAAAAACACAAAGGCTTCCTAGACAAAGGTTTTGTATGCAGGATACTCAGCATCACACTGGCAGGCAAACAACATACACAGCTACTACAGAAGACAGAACTACAAAAGAGGTCACTCAGCTGGCAAACTGAAACCTATTAAACAACAAAATCAAGCCAGTACATCGGACAGCATTTTAGTAATAGGTAATTCCATAGTTAGAGACACATACCTGTACCACCAGAATGAAAAAAACAGAGTGATGGTTAGCTGCAGTTTAGGTTCCAGGATCTGCCTGCCACTAGCTCCCTCAAGTTCTGCTTTACCCCAAACCCCTACTGTCTTTAGAGTCTTCCCTAAGGTAAACCTACTCCAGCTAACTGATGATTTGATGAAATTTAAGCACCCTTCACATCCTGATGACCCCATCATGTATGCTGCACATAATTTCTATGCACAACTCAAAGTATCCATTGACATATTGGTCCCCATAATAAATAAACACAATTACAATTTCAGTATTAAAAGAATAAGTTGGAAGCCTAGCATAAACAGGTCTCTATTATATGCTCAAAGTTCCACAAGTGCAAACCTTACAAGATCGACCTGGGAATATTAAAAACCCAGAAGCTCAAAGGTCATAATTGGTCATTGTGTGGTATTGTGGTACAGTAGGGACTGGGGTTTTGCTGTTTTCCCCATTGTAGTGCAATCTCAGACTTTGTATATATAAATATCAGGGTGTGGGAGAGTGCAGGGAGGCTTGTCCCCTGCAAAAAAGAAGATAAGAAGATGCTGTGTTTTTTTTTTCAAACCCCTTTATTATATTATCACTTATGACATGGGCAAATTTATATCCATATAAAAGTAATCAAACTATATTAACATAACAAATATTATACTTCACATATATTGCTATATATCATGTAGCCTAAGCAATATTACATAAATTATTCAATTCCTGTTTTTTTAAAGAAGAAACATCTTCTTTAAACCATCACTTACTACATAGGCAATTATACATTTATATAAATGAAAACCACACCAACTCATTCCTAGTTGCTAGCATTTTTACATCACAAACCATAGAAAATGGAAATCAAAATCTAAACCAATTATACAGGAAGTAGTGAATATAGTATCAGTGATAAAACAATAACTCAGATCTTTAGAAAAGGGTAGGAGCAAACTACATAGGAAAAAAATGGGAATTATGTGAGCAACACATACAAGGAAGGAATGAGGCCTAAAAGGCAGCAGGGCTTAAGTGAGCTATGAAATGTTTGAGTGAAAAAGATGGGATAGATTATAAGTGATATACAATGTTTGCAACTGGGAGTGTGTTAGTATGGTTGTGTTTGCTGGCTTTGCTTCCAGGTTTACACTATCCCCAGCTCAGTCTTATAAGGTTTTTGCTTGTGGGACTTCAAGTTTATGATATGGATCCAGTATACACTGTATTATAAACAAACTATATAAAAAGAAGAAACTTATAACTCATAAGAGAAAACTTAATGACCAATCATCTAGATGAAAACTCAGAAAGGTGAACGAAAAACTCAGAAACAATACTGTTTCAGTCAAAAGCAAGTATGAATTGAAAATTGCCACTTATGCTAACAGCACCACAAAGTCTTCTTCAACTATGTCAGAACCATCAGAAGTAATGTCCAGAAATGCACATAGCTAATACAAATAACAACACACATTCAGCCCCTTATGAAATAGACAACATTTTTGCAGACAAAGTTAGTTCAGTCTTTACTCCTCTATCTCACTCTAACTTTCCCCAGTATATTATCATATCCACACCCTCTCCTCTGTTTACTTCAAGGAAGACCTGAGTTATCTCTCCAAGGCCAAAAACATAAACTCCATAGAGTGTTCTGATAATGCACCAGACTAGCATTCTCAGCAACAGACACTATCTGGTGGACTCAGTACTAAGCTCACATAACTGCTATAGTCATCTCAATAATCAAGGGAGACCCACAACTTGAGCTTGATAAATGCAGACTTATAAGCCTCATCAGCTGTACCTGTAAGGCAATAGACGCTCTCATTTTGGAACTTATTAACAAGGACATAGGCAGTCTGCAAGCCCTGGACTCAAGCCAGATTGAGTTTGTTAATGGAAGATCCAGTCTACTGAACATGGTGGACCCTTTTGAACAAGTCTCTGATGCAAGACCTTTAATACCAGTCTGAATTCTGGCATTATTAATAAGCTAATCAGACTAAATGCTAATCCCAGTGGTACCAGCTGGATATCAAACTGGCTTACTAACAGAACGCAGTCTATTAGTGTTCCAGAAACTTTTGCATCAAAAAGAGTAGCAAGCAGTAGAGTCTCACAGGGACTGGAATTGGGACTACTTCTCTTTTCCAGGGGCTATGTCTCTAGGGAATGGAAAGCTGCAATAGTCATCCCTCTACACAAAGGCGGACCATCAACAAACCTGAGAACTACAAACCCATAAGTTTGACTAGTCTTTTGTGCAAGGCCATGAAAAGAATTATCATGGACCTGATAAACAAAGACATAGGAAATCTTCAAACACTGGACCCACCCCAGTTCAATTTTATCAAGGGCAGGTCTTAATGGACTTCTTCGAGATAGTCACTAGTTGCCCATGGTTAAGGACAAAACAGTACATACCCTCTACCTTGTCCTGGCAAAAGGAATTTGACACAATACTTCACTTGAGTATTATAAACAAACTCACAAGTTTAGACATTAATCCCTATGCCACCTGATGGGTAGCCAAATGGCTCACAGATAGGACACATGAAATTAGAGTGAGAGAATCCACCTCCACCAAGAGGCCTATTACCATTGGTGTCCAGCAGGAATTGGTAGTGGAACCTCTCCTGTTTGGTATATATTTCTCTGAACTCAAGGCAACTGTAAAGGGTCTTTGGCTGACCAGATTTGTGATGACTGCAAGTTGAGTGCAATCACTGACACTGAATCTCCCAAAGGTGTAGATATCCTCCAGGAGGTCCTGACACAGACAAATAACTTGGTGTCAGAACAATAGCCTAAAACGCAATGCAAAAAATGCATAATTATACTGTTTCAGAAGTTGACAACCCCTGCAAATACAATGTTGATAACACTCCCCTATGAGCTGACCCAGTGTTAACAGACTTGGGAATACAGGTTGACAGTAACTTGAACTTTGATCACCATATGCCCATGGTAGAAATTCCTTCTACACAGTGCAACTTATAAGTAAAAGGGCATGGCACCCAGATGTAAGGAAATCATATTCCCACTATACTCAACCCTCATTAGACCAATAATTGAGTACAATGCGCTCATCTGCATGTACCTGACCAGGCATCTACAACAGCTGGAGTGGCCACAGAGGTTCCTTACTAAAAGAATGCAGGGTATAAATAATATGTCCTATGGAGACCATCTCAAAGCTCTGTCCCAGTACTCGGTCTCCAACAGACTACTACAGGGTGGTCTATGCCTAACCTACAAGCCATTCTCCAGTCCACCCCTGATGAATCTGCCACACATTCACAAAACAAACAGCACTAGAATTACTTAATCTAAGGCTCTAAACCTTGTCTGTGACATAAACAAAACATGGGACAGGCATGAGTCTCAGAGATTACCCCTTCTCTGGAAGAGATTACCCATTCATGTGAAACATAGCTCTTCCTTAAGCCTATTCAAATGCAATTTAGAGCAATGGATGGGAAGTTGCAATTTTGCTCCTGGCTTTGTGCCTGTGGCCCTTATGGACAAGGGATATTTGTAGATAAGGTACAGTAAATTAAGACATCTTAGAAATCTTGCAAAACACCATGTCAAAAAGAATAAGCAAAGATATTATATCATCCTATGGGACAAACATAAAAAGAACCATCCAAAACTTTTTGGTCACAGCTAAATAAACTACTCCATGCTGGCAAGACAACATTCCCTCTCCAAAAACAGACAATATGACAAACTCTATCCCCATACAGTTTAACTCCTACTTTATACAATCAATATTATCTCTCTTAGCCATTAATATATCTGCCCCTCTCTCTCTACCCCTGTGCAATCTAAATCACCCACAGCACTTCAGTTTTAGTCCTATACCTACATTGTTCATAAGGAAGTTGATCCTTAAACTAAAAACTACTTCCATAGCTGTAGACACACTGCCATCAGACTACCTAAAAATGGACACAGAAATCATAGCCTTCCTTGTGTCCATAATAATCTATAGGTCCATAGCAGAAAAAATGCATCCCATCACTATGGAAAATAACCTGCATCATACCACTGCACAGAGGCAGCACATCTACAGAGTTTAATAACTACAAACCAAAATCAATTATCTCCTCCTCTCCAAAATATTAGAGAAATGTATCCATCTGCAGCTAATGCAATACCTAACATCAAATAACCTGCTCTCAGAAAGACAGCATGGCTTTAGGCCCCAGCACAGCACCACTATTGCTCTACTACATTTTCCAATATAATAAACCAACATAGAAACAATGGTCTGCCTGTATGTACCACGTTCTTGGACTTATCAAAGGCATTTCATACTATCTCACACCAGCAACTGCTTGTTTGACTCTCTTCAATAGGACATTCACAGTACTTCTTGTTGTGGTTTCTTAGTTACCTATCCGGAAGGCAACAGACTGTTATATGGCAACAAACCTACTCATCCTTTCAAGCAGTTACTACAGATGTCCCTCAGGGCTCTGTCCTGGGCCCTGTCCTATTTAATATATTTATTAATGACCTCCACACCTCACACAATGCTAGTTTAGTTCAGTATGTAGATGACTCAACATTAATATGTGCAGCCTCAACAATAAATAAGCTTCAAAACATTACTCAAAATCTTTCTACTCTGCAGAAACCTGGTTCAAAGAATCAGATATCCTACTCAACCTCAAGAAAACTTAAGTTAATGCTTTTTACCTCAATACATTGCCAAAATCAAAAGCACTTTTTTACTATAAAGTCAGCAAATAATACTGGCATTGAAACTGTAACACACAGTAAACTTCTAGGTGTTATGATAGATGACAGTCTCAAATATGACCAGCATATACTGCCCACCATTAAATCTACTCACCAGAAACTAGGCTCCCTTTATCAGATCAATGGATTCCTAAATGATACTGTAATAAAACTCTAGCCAACACCTTCTTTTTGTCAACTTTCTTATATGCAGTTCCTATCCTAACAAACATAAAGGATACTCAAAGAAAGAAACTTGATTCCTGCTACAATAAAATAACTAAATTTGCTACCAATCTCCCTCATCAGAACCACCATTGTCATAGCTTATAGCAATTAATCTGGCTTGAACTTCACAACTAGCTAACATATTTACATATTCACTGCAGCACACACACTCAGTCGTCATCCAGAAAAATGCCCTGCACTACATAACTTATTACTGACATACTGTCCAGCAAGGGACTTCCACTCTAGTAATAAATTCTTATTACTTACAAATAAGTCAAATAATGTTGCAGGATACTTGCTCTACTCCCAATATGCTGTTAAAGTCTGGAATAGTATCTCCACACAAAAAAACTCTCAGACAAACTCAATAGTTTTAAACCACTGCTTAAATAACATCTTAACCAATCCTGGTCCTGCATATGCTCATCTTAAGGTTGAGACTTTGTGTTAACTGACCGATACTCTCCAAATACTCTCCTTAAACAGAATACAATCAACCTCTCACTGAAATGACAAAACAATTTTTATGCCTGTACAATCCATTAAGTTGCACATGGGCTTTCTCTTCAGTAACTTTAGAATGTATCAATGTCAGCTACTGTTTGTATATAAATGTAAATAAAAATTTAACTACTCTGTGTTTATCTGGAAATTGCTATAATGCAATGTAAGCAAATAGAGTTTTTCTCCTGGGCCTGTGCTGGAAATGTGTATTACCCAGTCGGACTTTCCTGGTAAACAAAGTCAAAAAATAAATAAATACATTTGACAAAGGTGCTGTATCCAATGGGCTGAAAATTGGAAAAACTGGGGCATGAATAGCTAGGCTTTTAAAGGCTCTACAGCAGTTAGCCCCATAATTTCTTATGATCCTGTGATTATTTCTGTAATGGTGAAGCCAGCATAAATGGCTTATATGCTGACCAGGTCTGCAGATGACTGTGAACTTGAAGCTACTATAAACTCCCCATCAGTTTTCCAGACTCTGCAGGAGGGTCTACCACAAACAAACAAGTGGTGCCTGAACCAGAGCCCTTAAACTAAATGCCCAGAAATGAACCTTGTCTTTTGGCAAACACAGGAACCCATTTACCTACCATATAGTGACATCACTATAAAAATTGGTTCAGTTTTTTGGGGAACTGGGAACTTTTGTTGACAATAAACCATGCTTTAATCACCAGGTATCCTCTGTTGTTATTAAAATCTTTTTTAAGCCAGTCTGATCACCAGATATATATCTGCTAGATCTAAGGAAGTTATAACCCGTCTATTCTCCTACCTCATCAGACACATAATAGACTATATATCTCCTTTGGTATGTTCCAGTCTATGCATATGACAAGCTTGAGAGACCACAGCATTTACTCACTAATGTAATCAAGGCTATGCCTTCCCTGGGCTACCCAGACTGCCTTAACATTCTGTCTCTATTATCTGTTTCTTACAGACTATTGAGAGAGGACCCTTGCCTAGCTATTAGAGCGTCAATGCAATTAGTCCTATGTAACCTCCTGCACATCCTCAAAACAAATCATGACCTAAATACCAATCCAAGGGATCTAAACTTCCATATAAATAAATAGGATCTTCTAGTGAGATTGCTATGGAATAGACTTGCCTTAGATGTAAAGTAAAGGAGTGGCCCAACCATTTTCAAATCAGACCTGGATAAATGAATGGGTATTCATAAATACTCCCTGGGTCTGACCCCTTAAGTCCTGAATGAAAGTGATTGAAACTAGGTATTAATTATTCATGTTGATGGGTACTTAATATTTAGAATATTGTGTCTAGGCTACAAATGGTCCACTGGATCAATAGCTTACTATTAACCTGTGGGTTTGTAAGCCAATGAATCCTAAAAGTGGGTGCAACATTGAATTGCATACTGGTAGGAACACGGAATAAAGGCTGTCTAAGTCAGGGTTACCACATATTTCATACATTGATTTTTCTTTCATCCTTTGATTTATGTCTGAAAGAGAGACATTGCTAGAATAAAATTCGGTACAAATATCAGTATGATTTCTGTTGATGAGTAATGAGCTTGTATAAGAATTTGCACATCTAACAAATGGTACAAGACAGGGCTGTCCCTTATCCCCCTTTCTCTTTAATTTATTTATAGAACCATTGTTTCTATATATTGCACAAAATACTTATCATGTAATTCCCAAAGTATTAAATACTAAAATATTATTGTCTGCCTTTGCAGACGATCTAAATCTTTATTTTCAGCACCCTAACACTGACCTCAACAAAATTGTTAACTCTATTAACATGTTCTCAAAGGCTTCAGACTACCAAATTAATCTTAAGAAATCGCATATCTTTCCTATCAACCCCCTAGCTCACAAACCTAAATATTTTCCTAACTCTCCTTTTAAGGTAATATTTGACATTAAATACTTAGGGATCCACTTTGAACATAATCAACTCTCTATGTTCCAAAATAATATGCTTAGAACTTGGTCAAAAATAACTCTAGATCTTCGCAGATGGGAATTAATGAATCTTTCTTTGTTATCTAAATCAGCTATAATTAAAATGAACATTCTTCCCAAACTTCTCTATCAATTTAATGCTTCAGACCAGATAATATCCAAGTCATTTCTATCCAAGATTAATAAAGAACTTGCTAAATTTATCTGGTTCCCTAAATCAGTTAGAATGTCATACTCTAAGCTTTCACTTCCTAAAAGTAAAGGTGGTCTTGGTCTCCCGAATCTCCATCTCTACTATACTATTGTCTGTGCTAACAGAATTCTGTCTATTGCAAAACTTAATTTTAGAGAATATAATTCCTACCCTACCTGGTCCAAAATATGGTATCAACATATCCTAACCAATAAAATTAACCTCGCTGCCCTCCCTTTTCTACCCCTGGACGTTATAGAAAAATTAAATTTATCCAATAACTTAAAACAAAAAATTTGATATTTCCAAAATTTATTAAAACTTATTAAGCTAGATAATGTTCTTCCTTTACTTCAACCTCTGCACCTAAACCCCAATATCAAAATGAGCAATATATCAATCAATCTTTCTAACTTCCCTCTTATTAAAAACCTTACAGTATTGGACATACTTAAACACAAAAATGAATCACTCACCAACCTTTCCATAACCCTTAATGTTAATAAGAAATACTTAACAATTCTCCGACAGTTGCGAGAGCTAACTACATCAAAATTTGCCCATCTAATGATCAATTGCCAAGATATCACCAAACTAGAGATCATCATTCAGACCCTGACCTTACCAGAGAAAATGCTCTCAAATTCATATAAACTTCTATCATCTATAATTCATGAGTCAGAATGCTTATTCTCTAGCTATTGGGATAACTACAACCCTCAATTGTCAGAAAATCAGAAACTTTCGGCTATAAAAAACACCTTAGATTTCTCCCCTTTCAAAAAACTTGTCTATACACAATTAATGATTAATAATAATGCATACTATTCTCCCTCTATACTATACAAGTCTGATCCAAAAAAATCCCCCTCTTGTCCATGTTGTCCCGCTACAAAAGCTGCTCTCTTACATGTTTTATGGTCATATAAACACTCTCATAAGCTTTGGACCTCTTTAAAAGTACGTCTTTAAAAAATGGGATACCATAAATCGACTCTCTCTTGGGAACTAGCCATTCTTCATATCCCCACCAGATTTCTCTCTAAATTTAACATACATGTTCTGTTTTTTTTTATGCTCACGCATAAAACTTTATATCACTAAAAATTGGATAGATCGCACTAAATTATGTTGGGACAACTTCAAGGAAATAGCCTGTTCATATATTGCAGCACAAAAATTTATTAAGAAAGGCCCCAAAAAAATTGCTCTGTTAACAAAACTCTGGGAAAGGGTTACTTCTATTATTCTTAGTGAAGAATAATCCTACTACCTTTATCTAGTGATGAGACCTGTTATATAACTCTTGCTCCTTTTAACTATATTTTCCTATTGGTAATATTTTGGTTAGTTATTTTTGTACATATTGTATATACAATGTTATGATGTTCCTAGTTTTTTTTTTGTTTGTTTGGTTTTATATTATCACTTCATATGAAATGAATAAAAAGTTTTTCGAAAAAAAAAAAAAAAAAAGAATTTGCACATCTAAACTATACTGTTTTAATTTAAAAAATGTAATAGATCCTTGTACAGCTTTTGATATTCCAGGATTTGCTCACCATTAATAATTATGCTAATTGTACAATTCTGTTTTTATTTTTCTGCTTGGTTCACCATTTGCTGCTAGAAACCTCAGGCATTACCTATGAGGGTTTCCTGTTTTTTATTTCAGGTCACATTCAGTTGCACAATATGAAATTTGCTGATGACACATCTGTTCATATAAACTGCTTAACATAGTACTGTGCTGGTGCTAAATGTATAATGTTTCATTTTCAAGTTTCAGAAAAAGTGCAAGACAGGGATTATATTACCTTTCACTGATCTTTCTTCTCCAGAGATGCAGCATCCACAGAGCAACACTAAAGTAAGGAATTTGTGGGGGGCAGGGGGATTGCTATCATGTATTCATGCTTTTGTACTGTTTTTTTTTTTTTTTGTATTTTCTTTTCCTGTACTAAACTGAGGACATGCAATTCAAACCTATGTCTACTTAAGTTATGATATGACCAATATTTGCATGGCAATTGTGATAAAAGCTTAACAGTTTCAGGGACTTGTAGTGCTTTCCTTTATTTTATAAAGGCTGCCTTAGATTCATCTTCTCCTCTGTTGACACATGCTGGCTCCGGTTTACTCCCTTGCTTCCACATTCACTCAGCTCTAACTCCTCCTATTGTACCTTCATAATCAAGTACCCTTAGTTGTTGCCCTCTGCTGGGTGGTTCAATTGACTGTGCAGGTAGCTGTCCCTGAGGTAAGATAGCATTAGCTTGAGGGGGAGAGGAATCCAGTGGGGACCTGTGAGCTGAAAGCTGATGCCATTATACTTGCAATAGTTTGGTCAAGGGTCATATCCATGGAATTGTCAAATGCATGAATGTCAGCATGCCATCTCTGCCCCCTATTTTACCCTGCATTGACTTCAAGGCTCACAATCCCCACCAGAATTTGCACAGGTGTTGTTTCGCCTTATCCTGGGAAAAGAAAGCTGGCCACTGTCAGCTCCATTCTATAACCCCAAGTTGGCCTAAACAGAAGCAGAAGCCTGTTCCCAAATTGGAATTCATAGCAACACAGGTGGAAGCTAAGTGTTTGAATCTTGATAATGGACTCCAAGATGATTTCACAATGTGACTAGCTGTCAAGTCAGTGGCTCCAACTGTATTCCAGAGTTTTCCTTTCTATTCTTGTGAAACACCTGTATGAGTGGTTGTTTTGACTTAAATGTGCATGGATTTTGCAGAGGATGTACTAATACTGATGTATCAGACATTAGACATTTGGGATTCAATAACTAGTAGACAACATCTGTCGGTATTGTTTGTGCCAGTCTGGTCCAGAAAAATATGGTTTCCAGTCCCATGATTTGGTCAAGAAAGCATTTTTAATAATTGATCAAAATAAAGGTCAGTTCAAGTGCTGCAAAACAAAGTTCTGCTGTTTAGTTCTGAGTTTAGAGAAAGATTAGTAAATTAAAGCAACAATGCAATAGTAAAAATGCAAAACCATTCAGTTCTGAAACTGATTTAGTACATTAAGAGTGGTTGCTGCTTAGTGAAAGAAGGCTACTTCTAATCTACGTTTTTGAATAAGAAACATTCACATCTCAATCATATAGAGTATTGGCTGGCATGACACATTAAATGAATGATAACAGAAATGCATGAATAAAAACTCCACTCTCTACACACAGTCCTTACCTGGAAACCTTTAATAGATGTAGCATCACATATTCTTGGTTCAAGATGAATGAGAGAATTCCATCAGTGCAGGGTTTCAATGCTTCTCACACATTGGGGCTCTATAAGACAATGGCATTGAAGGTGGCAATGTCTCCATATTCTTAAAAAAGAAATGTCATTTCCAGACTCGTTAGACAAGATAATGAACTGCAAGTCCTCCATATCCAATTTGCTACTAAAAAACCCTTATACTATCATGGCTAACTATAGGACCACCTCTATGTACCCCTCAGCTCACAACTCTTTTCTAATTAGTTTGGAATCCCTATGTATTAAGCCAGGTGCAATTCTCCTAGGAAACTTCAACTACCCCTCCATCAACTGGGAGACTTGTACCTCCTCAAAGATATATGCAAATGAATTTCTGGACTTCACTGATACAAACTTTCTGAATCCATTTGTGTGCACCCAACCAAAAGAACAAAATCCTGGATTTGAGCCTTACTAATATGGAATAGCTTTGCTTCCCACCAATTTTAATATCCTTCCTGGTGAAGTCAGACCATAAGTCAGTCGTATTCACCATAAGACTAAAGCATCTTCCAATACATCAATATTCAGTTAATTTACTAAAACTGAGTGATGACCTTTTTAAATTTAAAATTCTCTTTCATCCTGATGACCCCACTATTTTTGCAGAATCTTTTACTGCCAAATACTGTTGATATGTATATAGCAAAAGAAACATATGTGTCCTCCTCAGAAATATATATAATGCCAAATTTAGCAGTAACCTCCTAAGGTAGAACCCTAATATAAGCAGGTTCTATAATAAAAGAAAAAAAACTTATTGGCTGAAAAATAAATTTAACTCTCAAGATGCAAAAACCTGTCTTGGTTGAGGTAAATGTTTTCCTTTCTGTATCTGTCAGGTATTGTTTAACCCTGTAGAGAGAGCCTAGTTTCTGGTGGATATTTTAATAGTTTGTAGAATATGGTGGTCAAATTCGAGATTCTCATCTATGGCAACACCCTGTATATATAACCATATCAATTTTAGTGCTGTTTGTTGATGTTATTAGAAAAGATTGTTTTTGATTTTTACAGTGTTTTGAGTGAAAAGCTTCAATTTTTGTTTTATTGGGAATAAGGAGCAGGGAGAAATGTATTAATCATGTTTTGACAGAGGAAAACAAGGTTTGGGTAAACTTGTAGTTTCAATAAGGTCAGGGTTGCACAGATTATAGTAGTATCATCAGACTATTGTATGACAGGCTTACTATGGTATGTTTGAAAGGGGTCAGGTCGAACAGTTATAACACAGGAATATAAGGCTGAATTTGAAAACAACGGAAGACTGAAATATCGAAAATAAGAAACACGAACATGTGTTTTCGACATTTTCGACATTCCCATCTTCCACTCGACTTACTCAGCTTACCTGTACTATGTCCCAGGGGGGTTAAGCATCCTTGCACCCCTCCAATGTTGCAGGCTGCACACCCCCCACACACCCCCGCACATTAAATATACCAACTCCGAGATTGCATTACAGTGAGAAAATGGGCTACTTCCCTGTTCCTCACTGAACCATGACCTCCCTCCACAGTCTTGGCACATCGCTTGCCAAAAGGTCAGGTGCACTATGCAACTCAACTAACCGTGATCAACCACTTTTGGTTCAGTTTCCTGTCCCTTGGAAACTGTGATTTCAGACATCGGCCATTCGACTTATTGCCATTTGCATAAGTCTTAGTAAACTGAATGATACTAGCATGCTGTGGTACTGTATGGCTGCATGGTATTGGTTTATAAAAAGGTTGAACAGAGGTCCAAGGATTGAACCTTGTGGAACTCCCATGACAACTGGTAGAAATGGAGAGTATTTTTGGTGCCATTTGACTGCTTGTTTTTTACCAGACATATAGCTAGGAAACTGTGTAAGGGAGGATTGGGAGAGAGACTGAAGTGAGTTCAAAGAGTACGTTTTGATAGGATACTGTGTCAACTACTTTGAATGAGACTCGGAACAAGTTTGACACAAGATTGCCATTGTTCCTATGCTGACTTATAATGCAGGTGAAGTAAAACAGAGCAATAGTAAAGCTATGCTGGAGGTCTAAAGCTGTGCTGTGCATTGTGGAGAGTAGGTTGTTTGAGTTAACATACTGTATGAGCTCTGATGAAGTTTGGGCTGTTTAGCTGGATGAAATCACTTCACTTTGCAATATATTTGGTCTGTCAATACCATTGTTGCGCTGCTGGGGTGATTTCTTGGTAGTTGGCTGTTTTCTATGCCAAGGTGCTGATGCTAATTTCATTTCTGTGTGTGGAAACACTTCTCAAGTATATTTGAAAGTGGGAGAGGGCAGCTATGGGTCTGTAGTTGTTGGAGTCTGTTGAAGTAACCCCTTTGTGTAGTGGTATAAGATAGACGTGTTTCTAGATGAAAGGGACATGCTTTTCAGATAAGGACCTGTTTATCAATATGGAGACTGGGAAGACAATAGCATCAGCAGCCATTTTCAGACAATCAATGGAAATTTGTCAGCCACTAGGGTTGTAGATTTCACTTTAAATAGATGTTTTCATATGGTAAAGGTTGATGCATAGGTAAAGTTAAAGTGCGGCAATGGTTAGGATAAGAAGATAGAAGGGAGAGGGAAGTGGCAGGACCAGTATTAACTAGGGACAGTATTGTCTGTGTGAAGTCCCAATTAAATTAAGTGGACATACGATCAGCTGAGTTACTACTTATGGTTGATGAGGTAGTGATTTGCCCATAATGTAGAGTTGACCAGAAGAGCCTTGGATGTGAAAATGTGCTTGCCATGTTTTATTTGGGATTTTGTAAGGTTTCTTGGGTATGTAAATAACTGAATGTGTTTTGTATTCTATGTTTGTGCCATCTTATTGAGGCATTGTCATGTTGTAACATTAGTATATTAGTTTCCCTTGTTTGCCATGGTGCAGGTTACAAACTGGGACTAGACCATTGAGGATTTTTAGGAATATGCCATTGAAGTAAAAACTACTGTGTCAAGAGGCATGGATTTTAAAATATTCCAGGTATATTTTGATGTGTTTTGATTTTGATGAAGGTATCCCTGTTGAAGTAAGATGAATTGTGTACTTGGTTGTAAATGATTTGTTTGTCATAGGTACTATAGCTTCTGGTTGCATAGATTGGCAAATGATCACAGTGACGATCATCTAGAGCAAAGGTTTGAATTGCCAGGTGGCCACACGTGGATAATATATTTCATTTTCTCTTTATTTCTTTTATTATATGCTATTCCATTCTAACCTCCACTGCTTCTTCCACAGCTACTTCTGCAACAGACATTCACATCTCATTTTCCATAAAAAACAAACTGTAACAAATAATATTTTAGACAATTTGCTAATTTCTGCATTTCTTCCTTCCACATTTCCATACATCATGCTCACATTCATGTTATTGAACATTCCCATTCATGCTCATTATTTAATTTTTCCCAAAATATTTTTCCCATTTTACAATGTATATAAGAAATGTTTGTAGTTTTTCTACCTTACAATCATAACACATTGTTCTTCCACTAAGTTATTCTTCATATACCATTTTACAGTTAGTTTTAAAGTATGTGGAGACCTACACAATCCAGTATTGCTAGATGATACAGTCTACTTCTAAACTGAATATATTTCTTTAATAGTGGGCAGCAGTTATCATTAATTAGTTTGAATATCAGGGTATGGAGGTCCTAGCTGATACTGGGAGTCATTTTGAATAATTAATGGTTAAACAGTAATTCGGTTGTGAAGTCTGAGAAGGATAAATTTTGATTGTGTGTGTGTGTGTGTGTGTGTGTGTGTGTGTGTGTGTGTGTGTGTGTGTGTGTGTGTGTGTGCATATGTGTGTTTGTGTGTGTGTGTGTGTGTGTGTGTGTGTGTGTGTGTGTGTGTGTGTGTGTGTGTGTGTGTGTGTGTGTGTGTGTTATGCAAAATCTATGTATTCCGTGGAGAGTGAATGGCAAAATTAGAAACACCTTAACAACACTTGGCTTTGCTCCTGCACTAAACCTAATTAGTAGATCCAGACATACCCTCTGCTTATCTTTCAGCCCTTAACTTAACATACCCCTACTTAGCTCTCTCCCCTAACTTTCTCCTTCCCCTTTACCTCCTTCTCCTATTCCTCTGTTGCCTGGTTCCATTCTTTTACCTGCAAGGCAACAGCATTTTCTCACCTTAAAATTGCATTAATTCTGTTTGTCCAAGTAGTTTATTAATGCTCACTGTGCTAAACTACTTTCAGTTTTTATGCTTGTCATTTTTTTCCTGTTCATAATTTCATATTAACTTCTTTATTTATTTATTTGTCCTTTGTTAACTGGATTAGTCCACTGGGCTGGGGGCCCATTTTCAGTGAAGACCCAAGGAGAAAAGCTCCGCAAACACATGATAAAAAAGATGATACCAAAAAATAATACACATATATCATAACAAAATTAAGTTACATTGCAAGTTTAAAAACATAAAAAGGGCAATATAAAAAGACGTGGCTTTGCAGCTGCCTGCCCCTACTGTAAATCTGATCTGGGACTCTCCTCCCAGTCTAGTGTCATTACCTCATTCTACCTAATACATGGAGAGCATTTGAGAAGGCCAATCAGCTTAGTTTTTGCTCCTGCTTTCTCTCTTTCCACTTAAAAAAAAAAAATGTTCTAAGCTTGTTTCCTGCCTTTCCTGTGGGTAGTCTAGTCTGGATAAAGATTTGCTGTGTCCAGGACTATTTGTGAGCTTCTAAGCCCCCAAGCCTTTCTGTGTTGGAGGGAAGCCTTCTAGCTTAATTTTGTTTCTTAGAACTTTAGTTTCAGCACTCAATTCTGTTTCTTTGAGCTCAGCACTTGTTCAGAACTTATTGTAAGCACTAAATAAGCTACAAATTACTACAGCACTTAACTTTCCTCACTGTCTAGAGGAAAACAGTTCCTAGTACTTAACAAATAAGCACCTATCCAGGCATGTCTAAGGGTCAGCTCCCGGTGTTTTCTCCTGTCTACCTGATGAATCTGGGCATATCATGTTCACAGACAACCCTCTCCTCCTACCACCCAACACTACAACCTGTGAGAGATGCACTTATATAGCCAAACTGGAAGCAAAGCACTCTTCACCTAAGACTTGACTAGACTACCCCAAAACAAAACACGTGCAACACATAGCTCACAAAGCCAGTGTGCCGAACAGTCACAGCCCTTAAGGCTAAACAACACACCTGATACACTTGTAATAGGTGACTCTATCATCAGGCACACTGACGTCCCGCTCACCAGGCTGAACAAGGAGAAGGTCACGGTGAGCTGCCTATCAGGCGCTAGGATCCGCCACATAACACAAGCACTCAGGTCACTCCAAGGCAAGTACAAATATGACTCAGTCATTGTCCATGCTGGTGTGAATGACCTGAGACGTACCTCCCTGGACTACATGAAAAGAGACATAGAGGAGCTCTCTGAGCATGTAGCCCAGGCCGGTATGACCCTGACCTTGAGTAGCATCTTACCCTCACCAAGAATGATGCCACAGTATGAAGACAAGATTATCAATTTCAACAATTGGCTTAAGTATTGGTGTCATTCAAAGGGGATCCAATGCCTGTCAGCCTGGGATGACATGCTCGACAAGCCACGATGCTTCGATAGGGACGGCTTGCACCTGTCACCCCTGGGCTTTCGGATATTGGCAAAGGCTCTTGCTACCCCCATAGTGCCTTTTTTAGGCAAGGCTCAAAAGACAAACCCACCTCCATAGGTATCACAAGGGATAACAAACTAAGAGTAATGCTACTCAACGCCAGAAGTCTAAACCTCAAGATGCACGCACTCGAAACTCTCCTTAGCATGGAGAACATTGATATCTGTGCAGTAACAGAAACCTGGTTCAAGGCTCTCGAGAGCACCCCAGCACTACCAGGTTATACCTCATACCATGCTTTTCAGCCCCAAAACTTGGACCGAACCACAAAAGGAGGGGGAGTATCAATATTCGTCAAAGATACACACACCTCCAGGTTGGTGGCACAGCAGGAAGCATCAGAGACTATCCATGTGCAACTAACAGTGGGTAAAACTGCCTTCCAGTTTATAGCCTGCTACAGACCACCCTCCCAAACCCAGGAACCCCACTCGGCCTTCCTGAGAACACTGGAAAATATGAAGGTCTCTCCAAACACCATTATATTGGGTGACTTCAACTACCCAACCATAGACTGGGAGCATTACTCTAGCTCCAACACCCTAGCCCAAAGGTTCCTAGAATTTATAAACTCAAATGCTATAGAACAACTTGTTACCACTCCCACAAGAGGGGAAAACATACTGGACCTGATCATCACCAACATGGGGACTCTATGCTCCAGACCAGAAGTGTATCCCTCACTGGTAAGATCAGACCATAAACTAATCTCACTGGATATTCACATCCCGACCCCACCCCATGCCCAGAAAACCACAGTGAAAAACTTCTCTAAAGCAAATTTCACACTCCTCAAAACCGAGGTGGAATCCTTCAAAGCCCCCGGGCCTGTGGATAATACGGCCCAGACCACAAAATCCTTTATAAATGCATTCTATGAACAGCTTCAGGAATGCATGGATCATGCAATCCCAAATAAAACCAAGACCCAATCCTCCAAAGGCAGACGTCCTGTCTGGTGGACCCCAGCCATAAACAAACTATACAATAGAAGGAGGAAGCTACTACATGACAGAGCAAAATCCCAAAAAGGGAAGGCATCTCTGATCAGTATTAGCAAAAAACTACGGGCACTCATAAAATCGTCTAAGGCCAGCTTCGAGAGAAAAATTTCACAGGACACTAAGGATAATCACAAGGCTTTCTTTAGTTATGTTAGGAACCTGGGTGGGAATTCCCAGATATGCTCAGAATTAGTCCAAAATGACAAAAATGTACACCGAACCTACAGCCATTGCCAACATCCTAGCTGACAGGTTCAGTGCAAACTTCTCCCCTCCCACCAAAAGGGCTAATATCTATCCCAGCAGAGTGCTGCCCCCCTGACATCTCAGATGCTCAGGTAAGAGCTGCCCTCTCCAAAGCAAGAAACACAGCATCAATGGGACCAGATGGTGTCCCGGGCTGCGTCCTACATGAACTCCAAGAAGAGCTAAACCCAAACCTAAAACTACTGTTCAATCTCAGCCTTACTACAGGATATGTACCCAAAGAGTGGCATACAGCAACAGTGGTCCCTCTCCACAAAGGTGGTGCCTCAACGGATCCTGGAAACTATCGCCCATAAGTCTCACTAGCTTGGTCTGCAAAGCTATGGAAAGGATCATCATGGACCTTATAAATAAAGATATTGGGGACCTACAGACACTGGATCCTACCCAGTTTGGCTTTGTTAAGGGCAGATCCTGCCTCTTAAACCTGGTCGATTTCTTTGAAACAGTCACCAAGGCCATTGACAAGGGGAAGGTGGTCCACACAGCCTACCTGGACCTCGCAAAAGCCTTCGATACAATACCCCACTCGGGCATTATAGATAAGCATACCAGCTTAAATATAAACCCCTATGTCACTAGATGGGTTGCAAACTGGCTCAAGGACAGAACCCACATGGTTAGAATAGCTGGAGCCATGTCAGACTCCAAACCAGTTACAAGTGGCATCCCACAAGGTTCAGTCTTGGGACCTCTCTTGTTCGGTATATATTTCTCGGAGGTACAGGCCAACATGGAAGGACTGTGGCTGACCAAGTTCGCAGATGACTGCAAACTGGGCGCCATAATAGACTCTCCAGCCGACACGAGCATCCTCCAAAAGGGCCTCATAGAAACAGACAAATGGTGCCAGTGCCATGCCCTCAAGCTAAACACCAAAAAGTGTATAGTCATCCCCTTTGGCAAAAACAAAGTGCCCACAAATTACCACATAGGTGGTAATCCTTTAAGTACAGAAGAAGTAATTAGGGACCTGGGGACCCAAGTTGATAGCAATCTCTCATTTGACAACCACGTGGCCAAAGTGGTTAGAAAAACATTTTATGTAGCCCACCAAATCATGAAGGGATTCACATCTAGATCAGGGGAGGTCATCGTGCCTCTTTACTCATCCCTCATCAGGCCCATAATTGAGTACAATGCCCCTTTTGGGATGTACCTTACCAGACACCTGCAGCAACTGGAAAGACCCCAAAAGTACCTCACCAAGAGGATCAGAGGGCTCAAACAGATGCCATATGCTGCCCGGTTAAAGAAACTCCAGCTCTACTCAGTGGCATACCGCCTGCTCAGAGGCGATCTGTGCCTGACATATAAAGCCATGTCCAACCCAGAATTAATGGACATGCTGCACCTCAGAAAATCCAAATCCCATCCAGCTACAGGCTCGAGGGACTTAAACCTCAGCACTGAAATAAATAGGACATGCTGGAGGGACAGATTCATAACCCAGAGGCTCCCTTCACTCTGGAATAAAATCCCAGTCCAGGTTAGGCAGAGTCCCTCATTGACTCTCTTCAAGAGGAATCTTGATGAGTGGATGGGAGATCGTAGGTTTACCCCGGGTATCACTTCTGTGTCACTGTTAGACAGAGGCACAGTATACTAACCTCGAAAAAGGGCATAGCAAAATTAATTTAAAATGGGTGGCGAAAGCCATACACACTCTGGCTAGGCTTATAAATTCCCTAGGGCAGATAGCCTAGTATGAACCTATGAACCTATGAACCTATGAACTTGCTGTGGTCAGCCTACAATGTCTATGAGCAGTGGAACTGTACAGTAATCTACTGTAAGAGGTTCTAACCTTGTGCATCATCCATTGAGAAATGTGTGGTTATATCCATCTGCATGTCAGTTCCCACTCCTCCCAGGAAACTTCCTTAACTTATCCTCCCAGCAACTCTCTAAGACATCAAACTTACAGTGGCTCCTTCACCCTATTGCTCCCAAGTACACCATGGCTAACTGCTTTGGGTCTATAAAACATGTCTTTGCCCTGAGAATAACAGCATGTTATTAACATTTCTAAAACATTGCTTTAATGTGTGATTGCGGCACACCATATCATATATTTCATGTATCAATGTCTGTCACACCTGGTCTTGTAAACGTTAGGCAGCACCTCCACTCCCAGGAGACACCATCCCTACATCCTAGGTGCTTTTAGCAGGAATCATTCTCAGTAGGTCTGAAGTTTTCCATATACTATTATCAACCTCATCCAGGAGAGATGCAGACATCTATACACACAGGAGACAGAGGTATAAGCATGAATACTATTGGAAACGTAGAATGACATCAGAATGCAAAAGGATAACGTAAAGAGCACATACAAAAATCAAAGGGATATGCCATATGACAGTTATAGGGACAGATATATGAATACCTACAACAGGCATATATATCAATGAATATGTATAGGCAAGGCAGGAATCCATGATGCTGACATCTGGAATCACCTTGGTATCCACTGATGACATGGCCATAGAGAAGTATAGTAGGCACGTGTGTGTTGACATTTGACTTGTGCACTTCATAACTCAGGCCATAACAGCTTTGTAACAATGACAGGCATGCTCAGGGACAGGCTGTTCTGATATTCAAGAATGCCTTGTTGCCAGTAACTCATACAAACATGGGACACATGAAGGCACACATAGTCTTCTAGTCAGGCATTAGTACTATGAATTACATTGGAAGAGTGCATATCCTCGCATTGTAGAGAAAATCCCCTGAGCTTACTATATGTACTTTTAGACTACTGAGCAACAGTTCAGACTGTCTATAGAGCCAAATAATGATGCTGGTCCTCATATATATATATATATATATATATATATATATATATATATAATTTGCACAGTATATGTGAGAACATGATGACATGTACCCTGAACTATGCAACTTTTCGCCTATTTGGGCAGCATATAGATACATTTGTCCAAGAGGTGTGAGTGTCTATGAATTGGCATATTTTGCTGTGGTGCACCAGCAGTGTCAGAAGTAGTATATTGTCTATACAATTTTCTCATAGCTCTAGACATGTACTTGTGCTGGAGACCTGCAATAATACATCCATCTCGCTACTTCACAAGTACTTGCACTGCTGAAATTACATTGTAGATATGTTTACAAGGGCACCATATTGTTTCTCAAAAAATGCATGTGCTTTCTGGTTGAAATTCTGAAAAATAGCAGCTTCATCTAGTACTTGCAGGTCAGGACCTACATTGTGCATTGTAGCTGAAGGAAAGCAAGATAAACCTTTATCTCCTTCATGGTCATTGCAGGGATCTCCTCTTTGGTCCCTATCAAGGCGATTTTAAGAGAGTGGATACCTGTTATGGCCTGCTGAATAGTTGTTTTCAGTTATGAGTATCATTAAGATAGGGGAGCAGTGCGGGCATCAGTTTGATGGCCTACAGTGCAACAACCTGGAAGATCTCAGTGTATTGGAAGCAGAGGTTAAGCAGTAATGCCTTGAATGGTATAGTATTTTCTTCTTATTTTATTTTAAAATCCCACCACAAGGCAATGACATCCCACTATCACACAACAAAACTAACTAGGCATTACAGAACAAAATAACTAGGTATTAGTCTAGGCAAATGCCTTACCTTCCTTCCTCATGTACATGTACAATGACATAAAGTACTAACTCATCTAGATGTTACATATACGCACTATAAAAAGAAACAAGACATGCCATTGTTTTAAATGTCCTGAAAACCAAGGCTTAAATGCACACTTTATTTATTTGCATTTGTTTACCTTGAGAGTCCGACTGGGTCTAAGATGGCCATTTTTAGTGGAGGCCCATGGAAAAAAGCTCCACAAATATAATGTAAAAAATTTTTGATTACATAATGTATGCAGTACAAGATGCGTGAAGATCATCTGGGTAGAAGGTATTTCGATATGGAGCATTTATAAATGCTCCATATCTCAAACCTGGAACAAACTCCCATATAATCTAACATATGACATATCCAATCTTCACTCCTCTTGAAAAAAGAACTGAAAAAATATCTAGCCAACTCTCCCTCCTGCAACTGTCACCACCCCACCTAATCTCCCACTACCACACCAGAACTATTCCTTCATATATTAATGTATTTCCCTAAAAATAAGACCGGTCTTATACTACCCCCCCCCCCGAAATATACATTAGGGCTTACTATCAGGGGATGCCTTATTTACCCCCATGTACAACAATCTACATTTATTCATTTATCCATGTACAAAAATCGACATTTATTCATCTACACAAATCGACATTTATTCATGTACAAAAATTGACATTTATTCATGTACACAAACTGACATTTATTCATGTACACAAATTTACATTTATTTGGTACTTTTCCATTATTGGGCAACAGTTCTAGGTAACCCATTAATAGTTGTGTGAGAATTCTACATAAACAGTGCAACAAACATTTCAACTTCAGAATATATTCACCTTGGCTTTCACAGTGCAATATTTCATGCTTAACAGAAAGTGCAGAAAAATCTCAATACATGTGTATTGGAGGAGGTGAAGAACTGACACTTTTTGAGTGGTGATGCTTTCTTTATTCCTTACCGAAACCATAAGAGAAGAATGATGTAAAATCATAAAAATTAAGTCTGGGAACTAGTGGTCTTGCTTTGTAATTACCCCTTGATAATGAAACGTTACCTTAATACAATAAAGTCAAAAAACTGACAAGAGCTTGCTGGCAGCTGAAAGCAGAAGCAATCCATTCTGTTGCCCCGATAACAGAAAAGTTATTCAAATACAGTCATGTCATCTTCTTTTGGAACATTGTAATAAGTCTCCAGCCCCCGAATTCCAGCCTGAATGTCTTGCGACTCCATTTCCTGTAGAACCATTGGCCCCCATCTGTCATGCCTAGCAATAGAGCTCTCCTTAAATGAGCACTGCTTGTCCATATAGCCTGCTCATAGTGCATTGGCAACACAGCTGTCAGTGATTTTATCCCACAAATTCTTCACCCAAGTCACAACCTCTTGCAGGCTAGGCTTCACAAAGTTTCCACACTGATTTCTCTCCATTCTATTTTCAATGTAGTCATTGAGTTCCATCTGCAAATGGTCCTTGAATTGCTTGTTTATTGCAATATCAAGAGTCTGGAGATAGGCAGCCATTCCTGTGGGAATCATTATTTGATATATTCTTCTCTGTGCAAGGAAGTTCTTCATGTCTTTAGAGTAGTGAGTGCTGGCTGAATCACAGACTAGCAGACTTCTTTCACCAGTTCACAAAACAAGTGGCAGCATTACATCGACCCACTTCCTTGTAACTGCTTGTGTGCACCAGGCTTTTTCAATTTCAAGAATGTAAATGCCTGAAACACATTCAATCTTATCTTTCTTGCCTAATGATTACTAATGATTACAGGTGGGGTTTTCTTTCCATCTAGATGAATTGCCAAAATACAGGTAATACGTGCATTTTTGTAACCAGTGGAGGGAACGTATATTGATGAAGCACCCCTCTGAGCAATTGTTTGAGATCCTTGGCCCATAAACACTGCAGTTTCATCCATAGCAATCATGTTGGAGAGTTGGCATTTAGAAAAGTCGATGCTATCAACAAAGGACTTGAATGCAAGTGCACGTTTAATAACTTCAGTATCTTCCGGCTTGAAAGCTTCCGGCTTGAACAGTGTTGCCGATCTTATTAGAGACAGTTCATATAGCTGAAGGAAGCCATCCAGCCAATGTTGTGATGCTTTGAATTCTTCTGGGGATATTTCTAACTGTAATCCAAAAACACAACCACCACAAAAAGCACCAAACCACAGATATGAGGAACCTGGCTCCAATAAAATGCACCGTTGGATTCTTGTTAAAAGTTCATGGACTTTTAACAAGAATCCAACAGTGCGCTTTGTGGAAGTGTTTGTACCAGCTATTCATCTGACAAGAGGAATCTTGGAAGGGACAGCCCTTATTGGAGCCAGGTTCCTCGTATCTGTGGTTTGGTGATATTTCTAACTGTGGTGCCATTGCAAGGGCAAATGCTTGAATATCAGCCCTGCACACAACCAAAGCCTTTACTCTCCTGTTAACAATCCATTCACAAATGATGTCTTCCAGGGCAGGAAATAATGGTTAGCAACCTGATCCACACTTGCACTTCTTAGCATTTCCCTCGTCGGTCTGTTGACTGAGGTTATCATATGCTGCTCGCCATTTTCAGACCATTCAGAGATCCAATTTCTTCTCTTTGCAGAAAGCCATCAGATTAATTCCCCGGAAGTCCACCATGATTCCTTTCTTGTACTCAACGGAATAGCTCTTTCTTCTTGCACTCATCTTGTCTGGGGGGGGTTAATTGAAGACTTATGAGATAGGAGTGGCAACACAAAATGGCAATGGTTAAGAAGACACAACCACACCCATTTGTTATCAAGTGCACACGTTTTACGTGTGTTGTCTGTACTTTAATGACTCAAAGTACACTTGCCAGTGTTTATGGGCCAAGGATCTCAACCATCAAGTGTGAGTGAGGATTAGGGTTACAGTAAGAATCATGGAGGACTCCCAGGGAAATAATCTTATGGCTTTCTGCAAAGAGAAGTAGTTGGGTGTCTGAATGGTCTAAAAATGGCAAGCAGAGTATGATAACTTCAGTCAACAGGTGTCAATAATATTATTATTTTATAATTAATCACGTCTGTTGTGTGTTGTTGACGATCTTAACTGGGGCTTATTTTTGGGGTTGGGGTTATATCATGACCACCCTGGAAAACCATGCTAGGCCTTATTCTTTGGTTAGGTTTTTTTACGGAGAAATACAGTATATATACTTACAGTCCTGTGGATCCATAGCTACACCACTGAGCACTCTTAAGAACTAAACCTTCCTCCCAACTTTGCGACCCTCCTCTTTTACTTCTTATTTCCCTGGCCACCCCAACTCTTTCCTCCTTATTTCCTTCTGCCCACTCTAACTTTACCACCTCTCCTTCCACTCCACCCACTATAAGTGACACAACCACCATTCTTTGCTATTCTCTGTCTCTTCAATTATTCTTCACTCCACTCCACTTACTATTCTTCTGTTTTGTTACACTCTATCATTTTGTTGTTGTACATGCACAAAATGAATACTTTTAATGATTTCTACAATGCATTAATGTTGTTACTCACGTCTCTTTATCTTGCCCTTTTTAATGTTCTTAAACTTGCAATATAACTTGGTATGGCTATGATATATGAGTATTATTTTTTTTGGCATCATATTTTTTATGTTGTGTTTGTGGAGCTTTGTCAATACTTTTAATGGTTATCTACAGGGCATTAATGTTGTTCATAGGTTCATAGGTAGGTACTAGGCTATTGGCCCTAGGGCCTATATAAGCCTAGCCAAAAGGTACCCTGGCTTTCGCCACCCAAGAAAATTATTTTCCTGTGCCACTGTCAAGCAGAGCCACAGAAGTGATCCCCGGGATGAATTTCCTATCTCCCATCCAATCATCAAGATTTTTCTTAGTGCTAATGAGAAGCTTTGTTTGATATAGATAGGTAGTTTATTCCAGAGTATGGGAAGCCTCTGGAACAGGATTCTATCCCTTCAGCATGTTCTGTATATTATGGTGACAAGGTTTACGTCCCTAGAGCGTGTAGCTCATAGGGATTGGGATTTCTTTAAGTGGAGCATGTCTAAAAGCTCTATGTTTGACATAGCTTTGTGTGTTAGGCAGAGATCGTCCCTGAGTAGGCGATATGCGATGGAGTAAAGCTGCAGTTTTTTGAGATGGTCTGCATAGGGCATCTGTTTGAGGCCGGTGATCCTCTTTGTGAGGTATTTCTGCAGCCTTTCCAGTTGTTGTAGATGTCTTGTGATGTACATACCAAAAGGGGCATTGTACTCTATAATGGGTCTAATGAGTGATGAGTAGAGGGGAACAATGACCTCTTTTTTCCTGGATGAGAAACCTTTGCTCCTGTACTAACCCAGTCTAACCCTCTCCTCTTTTCTTTTTCTTATTTCTTTCTCACTTCTTCTCTATTCTTCCTCATATCTCTAATACCTTTCCCTTTTCACCTCAACGCATTTTTTTATCAATTTTTATGTTAAATTTAATTGTAATTAATAATATGTTTATGTCACAATAATAATTGTTTTGTAATTTTGTAATTAATACTGGAGCTTTTCTCCCCGGGCCTCTACTGAAAATGGACATATATCCAGCTAGTCTAGCCCGGTCAACAAATGTAAAATAAAAATAAAATAATAAAAACTTTTGTGATGAGGTATGCCACGTAGAAGGATTTCCTGACTACTGTGGTGATGTGATTATCAAAGGAGAGACAACTGTCCACCTCTGTCCCAAGGTCTCTTATCACGACATTATTCGGTGTTAAGTAGACTACCGCCTATGTGGTAGTTCATGGGTACAGAGTTTTTACCAAAAAGGATGACGATGCACTTTTTGGCATTGAGCTTGAGGCCATGGCTTTTAAACCAGGCATCTGTCTCAGCGAGACCCTTTTGTAGGATGTCCACATCTTTTGGAGTTTTGATTATAGCTCCTAGTTTGCAGTCATCTGCGAACTTCATTAGCCAAAGACCTTCTGTGTTAGCCTGAACTTCAGAGAAGTAGATACAAAACAGGACAGGACCCAGGACTGAACCCTCTGGTACTCCATTTGTCACTGGTCTGAAGTTGGATTTGGAGTCAGCTACTTTCACAGTGTTGGTTCTGTCAGTGAGTCAGTTGGCAACCCATCTTGTGACATAGGGATTTATACCTTGTTTTGTGAGTTTATCTATAAATCCAGAGTGGGGGATGGTGTTGAAAGCATTGGCGAGATCTAGATAGGCTGTGTGAACCACCTTACCCTCATCTACAGCTTTGCTGACTGTTTCAAAGAAGTCTACCAGGTTTAGGAGACATGATCTGCCTTTTACAAACCCGAACTGGGTGGGGTCCTGAGTTTGGAGATTACCAATGTCATTGTTTATAAGTTCCATGTTGATACGTTCCATAGCCTTGCAGACCAGGCTCGTCCGGCTAATGGGGCAGTAGTTTCCGGGGTCTGTGGTGGCTCCCCCTTTGTGGAGGTGAGGTTATGATTGAACATGGTACTTAGGTGGGGTGCCAGTTCATTTTGTAGTTCATGTAGAACACAGCCTGGGATGTTGTCAGGTCCCATGGATGCTGTGTTCTTGGCTTTGGATAGTGTGCTTTTTACCTGTGCAGCCATGATTACAGGAACTTTGCATTCTTCTGGTATAGAGATGGGCCCTTTAGGGGATAACAGAGGGGGTAAAGTTAGCACTGAACCTATCTGCCAGGATGTTGGCAATATCAGTTGGTTCTCTATATTTAGTGCCATTGTGCTGTAACTCAGAGCAGATTTGAGTGTTGCCATTGAGATTCTTGACATAGCTATAGAATGCTTTGTGGTTGTATTTAGAGTCAGTGGCAATTTTGTTTTCATAACTAGCTTTGGAGGATTTTATGAGGGATCTCAGCTTCTTACTGAGGCTGACCAGGGAGTTTCTCCAATCATGGGATTTTACTCTTTTTTTGCAACCGTTTCTTTCTTCTGTTGTAGAGTTTGTTTATGGCAGGAGACCACCAGATTGGCTTCTTTTTTTTGGAGGATAGCATCTTGGTTCTGTTAGGGATTGCACGATCAATGCACTTGTGTAAGTGCTTATAATGTGCATTTGTGTAGGATTCAGCAGTCATACCTCTATTGTCCGTCAGCATGGGTGTCGTGAAGTTTGCCACTTCTGTCTTAAGAAGCATGAAGTTGGCTTTGGAGAAATGTTTTACTACGGTTTCCCTAATGGGGGGTGGGGGAGGGATGTGGATGTCTATGGTGATTAGCTTGTGGTCGGATCTGACCAACGAGGAATTGACCTCTGATGTGGAGCAGCAGTTGCCCATGTTGGTAATAACCAAGTCTACGATATTGCTGCCCCTGGTGGGGGTGTGGATAAGTTGATCCAATTCATTGGAATTTATGAATTCCAGAAAACGTTGAGCACAAGAGTTGGTACATGAGTAGTTTTCCCAGTTAATGGTGGGGTAGTTGAAATCACCCATTATTAGGGTGTTAGGTTGTACCCTAATATTTTCCAGTGTATCAAGAAATGAGGAGTGGGAATCCTGGGGCATGGTGGGGGATCTGTAGCAAGGTACAATTTGGATTGCGGTCTTGCCCAGAGTTAGTTGCACTTGGATAATCTCAGATACATTATGCTGAGCAACTAGCCTGGAGGTGCAGATATTCTTAATGAATATGGACACCCCTCCACCTTTAGTGTTTCAGTCCAGGATAGGTGGCCGAAAGGTGTGGTATGAATTATAGCCTGGCAATGCAGGGGTACTCTCTGAAGCCTTGAACCAGGTCTCTGTCACTGCACAGATGTTGATGTTCTCCATTTTAAGGAGTGCCTTGAGTGAGTGCATTTTGAGGTTTAGACTTCTAGCACTGAGTTGCAATACCCTCAGATTCTTCTTGCTTGTACCTGTTATGGTGTTGAATTTGTCATTTGAACCTTGCCTAAAAAAAGGCACTATAGGGGTGGCTAGAGCCTTAGCCAATATCCAGAATCCCAGGGGGGACAGGTGCAGGCCATCTCTGGCAAAACATCATGGTTTGTCAATCATGTCATCCCAGGCAGACAGATACTGGATCCCTTTAGAATGACACCAGAAGCTTAGCCAATTGTTGAAGTCAATCATTTTGTCCTTGTACTGTGGTATCATTCTTGGTGATGGCAAGATGCTACTCAGGGCTAGGGTCATAACTGCCTGGGCTACAGGATTGGACAGCTCCTCCATGTCCCTTTTCATGTAGTCCAGGGAGGTATGTCTCAGGTCATTGATACCAACATGGGCAATGATAGAGTCATATTTGTACTTGTTGTGGAGTGACCTGAGTGCATGCATTATGTGGCGGATCCTGGCACCCGACAGGCAGCTGACAGTAACTTTCTCCTTGTTTAGCCTGGTGAGTGGAACATCAGTGTGCCTGACTATAGAGTCACCTATTTCTAGAGTGTTGGGTACGTTGTTATGCCTTATGGGCTGTGGTTGAGTGGCACACTGGGTTTGTGGGCTATGTGTCATTTGGGTTGTGTTGGGGGATGGAGGTTGCTTGTGTTTCTGCTTTGGAGGTCCCTGTTGCTTGGGCAGGTTTTTACTGAGAGCCTCCGTGAATGTAGGTGTGTGTTTTGTCTTTCTATGTTTGTGTTTTGGTGGTGTAGGTTTTGAGGGACTATGTGCTGAGTATGGTGTGGTGCTAGTGTTTACCTTCTCCTCTTGACTGTCATAGGTTCATAGGTTCATACTAGGCTATCTGCCCTAGTGCCGAGGTGTGATAAAGTGTTCATAGAATGCGTTTATAAAGGAATTTGTGGTCTGGGCCGTATTATCCACAGGCCCGGGGGCTTTGAAGGATTCCACCTCGGTTTTGAGGAGTGTGTTGGCTATGTACTGTTTTTGGTACCTAGATATCTGGCTCAAGCAGGATAGTGGTAGCAGTATGTTGTATTTGTACTCTACATTTTGAATGGCCATCCTTAACATGTATAGCACAGGAGTACAGATTTGATACAGGAATACATGCTGACTCCATATTGTATTCTTTTGTAAGTTTACAGGGAAGAGGACAACTATTTTTATTTATTTATTTTTATTTTACATTGGTTGACCGGGATAGTCCGACTGGATGCATGTCCATTTTCAGCGGAGGCCCGGGGAGAAAAGCTCCAAGGGTAAGCAGATACAGCATTACATAATATCAGCATTACATATTACAAACAGACTATTTACAGAGATTACATAAGTAAGCAAGTTAAACAAGTTCCACAGGTTGCAGTTAATCCTGAGCGCAAGTCAGGATTAAATTAAATTACACAGCAAACTGGTTAACAGATTTTTACACATTATAGATAGAGTTAGACAGGCTTGATACATTGACATAGACAGCTAAGTGACAAATGTTGCTTGAGTCTAGTTTTAAATTGACCTAAGGTGGAAAGTAAGGTAATATCAGCTGGAAGAGAGTTCCAGGATCTACTTACAGAGTTTGCAAAGAGAGAATCACCGGCTGTGTTATTAATTTTGCTAGTCTGAATTAGTAGTTTGTTAGAGGATCAAAGTGGTCTAGGATTGTTATAGGGGGTGATAATATTTTTAAGTGCAGGAGTATTGTCCGGATTATAGAGGATTTTATAGGCCATAATCAGTTGGTTATACTGGATTAGGATGGGTAGTTCAAGCCACCCAAGCTGATTTAGATTGATGCAATGATGTGTCCTAAAAGGCAGCCCAGTGGCAAACCTGGCAATGTGGTTGTAGCAAATTGAGAGTTTGTTAAGGACAGTCTTGTTTAAATTCAAGAGTAGAGGGGATGCATACAGAAGGGTTGAAAGAAGGTGAAAGCAAGCTATGGCAATTTTAGCTGGAGGGGTTAGGAAGGCTTTTATTCTGTAAAGTGAACCTAGTTTTTTATTGATGGTTTTGATAGTTTGGTTAACATGTAGGTCAAAGTTTAGATTATTGTCTATGATGACACCTAATAGTTTTGTAGAGGGGTCAGGGGAAATTATTGTGCCATCATTTGATTTTATGGTAATGGAGAAAGCAGTAGACCTACGGGTTGGTGAAAATAACAGCATTTTAGTTTTTTTGGGATTTAGGATCAGACGATGTTCAGAAAGCCAGTTTTCTATTGTATTAAAGTTGGTCTGGGTAGCTGACCATAACTCTACTGGAGATGTAGCTGAGCAAATCAGAGTAGAGTCATCAGCATATTGGATACAGCTGACTTTTGGGATGACAGTATAAAGGTTGTTAATGAAGATGGAGAACAGCAAGGGCCCTAGTATAGAGCCTTGTAGTACTCCAAGGGTGTTATGTAGTAGGTTAGAGAGTTTGTTCTGCCAGAGGACAGCCTGCTGTCGACCATTCAGGTAGGATTGAAACGATTGAAGGGCTCCAGTATCTAGACAGAATGTTTGCAGGGTGTGGATTAAAAGTTGGTGATCAACCATATTGAATGCCTTGGAAAGATCCAAGAAGAGGGCTGAGGATATATAATTATTGTTGCGATTATGGTTTATGGTGTTGGTAAAGGCTAGGAGGGCTGAAGTAGTGCTGTGATGAGGACGGAAGCCATGCTGAGTGTCTGCCATAAGGTGATTCTGGATTAGGTGCTGCATGAGTTGTCTATGAATACATTTTTCCATAATCTTTGCAAGTGGAGAGAGTATAGCTATTGGCGTATAATTGGAGAATTCAGTAGAGCTGCCTCCTTTGTGAAGTGGGATTACATAGGATATTTTCCAGATGGTGGGAATTTTAGCTTCTACTATGGTTCGCTTGATTAGTATTGAGACGGGGTAAGCAATAGCATCAGCTGATTTTTGAAGGTACTCGGCAGGGAGATGATCAGCAGAAAGTGTAGTGGGTTTTAATTTTTTGATCAAGGTACGGATAAGTGAAGTGGTGACTGGTTGGAAACTGAACGCGAGTAGGTTTCTAGGGGTGCTACTTTCAGGACCAGGGGAGCTAGGAGGTAGTTGGCTAGCTAGGGCTTGAATTGTCTCAGTAAATAATTGGTTAAAACTATCAGAAACATATTCAGGGGTTTTATCAATAGTAGCAGCAGGGATTGGGGTTGAAGTTTGTCCAGGATGTAGTAGATTATTTAAACCTGCCCAAAACTTCTGAGGGTTATTTTGATTTACTGTCTGTAAATTACAGTAGTATTGTTTTTTGTCTTGTAAAATTGATTTTTTGGTTTCGTTCCTGGATTGCCTGTATTTAATGTGATCTTGAGGGTCTTTAGAAGAACGCCATAAAGCCCATGCTTTGTTTCTAAGGGTAATTTTGAATTTAGACTCTTTAGAAAGCCATAGCACAGTTTTTGCCTTGGTTCTCTTTGAACGAACAGGTGCATGCAAATCAAGGATCTCAAGGAATTTGTTGTTAAAGTATGCTACTGCTTCCTCTATGGGTAGGTGTTTTAGAATAGACCAATTACATGAGTTTAGTTCTTGTTGGAATTTGGCAGGGTCAAAGTTTTTATTGTTTCTAACCTTTCTGAGTAAGGGTTGTTGGGAATTAATGGTTTTGTGCTTAATTACATATGTAAGAAGGTGATCGCCTAGACAATCAAGGAGGGTACCAGAGGTGTACAGTTGGGGGTGACTATTTATGAGTACCCAGTCAAGTATACTTTATTTTTGGTTGGGTTTACCTATCCTGGTAGGGGTGGATATAATTTGTGTAAATGCATGCAGGTTAATATGGGTGGTTGGGTATTCTGAGGAACAGGTGCCCCAGTCTATGTTAAAGTCTCCAAGTAGTAGGGTTTCTTGGGGGTAGTGGCATGATAGCCAGTGCAGGATATCTTCAAATGTAGATATATTGTTACCTGGGGGAATGTACATACAGATGATATTAATGCATTTATTTGTATTAAGTTGCAATTTGGTGGCAAGAATCTTTGAGTTATTAATCTGAGGTGGTTGTATTACATCTATGGTGACATTCAACTCAGATTTATAGAGTACAGCTACCCCACCGCCCTTCCTCGAAGCACAATCCAACCTGTGTATGTTGTACCCAGGTGGTAACACTTCATTGTCTTTAGTGTTAGGTTTTAACCAGGTTTCAGATAAAGAGAGAATCTCAGGGATGTAGACATCCAGAAGTGCATGCAATTCATGTACCTTGTTATTAATGCTTCTAATATTGAGATGACAGACTAGGAGAGAGTTAGTTGGCCTATTAATTGTAGGTTTGTAGCTTAGATTGCAAGTAGAGGGGGTATGTGTATCTGAAGTGAGTGGGCCATGGTTGGGGTGAATATCATCACCAAGTATTAGGTTGAGTCTATACATGGTGATGAACTTCAGGAATTTGTTTATTAGTTTGTGGTAGTGTTTGGATCTAGAGCTAATGTGCATGGGGTTGAGATGTTGATAGACCGAACAAGATGTTGGATAGGATCTGGTACTGTAAGTATGGTTGAAGGTGGAAGGATTTACAGCTGGGATGATAGTATGGCCTTTTGGGACCTGAAATCCTGTGAGAAACAGATTTTCATACAAGGTAAGGAGGTATGGTGTGAACAAGAGGGGTAGTAAAGAGGAGTACATCATTATCTGTGATTCAGCTAGTGGGTTAAGGAACTGTTTTACCTGGTGATGCAACACCAGAAGATAGAGTGGTGAGGTAAAGGTACTGGAAGGGGGATGGGAAAATGCCAGATGAAAGCTAATAGGTGCTATTAAAATGTAGGTAGAAGAATGGGGGCGGGTGGAATTATCCCAGATGAAAGCAGATAGGATCTAGAAACTAGGGGAGTGGCTATAATACTATAAATTTAGAGGTACTGGGGGTGGGAGGGAATTGGGGGCAGGGAGGGGAGCGAAGAGAGCCTGAGTGTAGCAAGGGCTAACGTAGCGGGGCTATTGCAGTTTACAAGGTTTCCTAAGGTGTCCTAAAACTATAAGGTAAGTATTATAGCTCTTAATGTAAGAGTCAATTTACTTAAGTTACAGGGGAAGGAGGCAACCGCTCAAGTAGAAAAAAAGAGCCCTATGGCTGACCAATATGGTGACCTGCTTAATTACACAGCACTGTAAGTGAAAGGTTAACAAATGCTTTTTGTGTGTGCAACCTACGCTGTTTAAATGCTGAGAGAAACTGATTGCAGTCCTGTAGACACCGTTTTGTAGGGAACTGTAGAGTTCAATCTGTTTAAACGCTGAGAGAAACTGATTGCAGTCCTGTAGACACCATTTTGTAGGGAACTGTAGAGTTCAATCTGTTTAAATGCTGAGAGAAACTGATTGCAGTCCTGTAGACACCGTTTTGTAGGGAACTGTAGAGTTCAATCTGTTTAAATGCTGAGATAAACTGATTGCAGTCCTGTACACATTGTTTTGTAGGGAACTGTACAGTTCAATCTGTTTAAATGCTGAGAGAAACTGATTGCAGTCCTGTAGACACCGTTTTGTAGGGAACTGTAGAGTTCAATCTGTTTAAATGCTGAGAGAAACTGATCGCAGTCCTGTAGACACCGTTTTGTAGGGAACTGCAGAGTTCAATCTGTTTAAATGCTGAGAGAAACTGATTGGTAGGGAACTGTAGAGTTCAATCAGTTTAAATGCTGAGAGAAACTGATTGCAGTCCTGTAGACACCGTTTTGTAGGGAACTGTAGAGTTCAATCTGTTTAAATGCTGAGAGAAACTGATTGTAGTCCTGTAGACACAGTTTTGTAGGGAACTGTACAGTTCAATCTGTTTAAATGCTGAGAGAAACTGATTGCAGTCCTGTAGACACCATTTTGTAGGGAACTGTAGAGTTCAATCTGTCTAAATGCTGTGAGAAACTGATTGCAGTCCTGTAGACACCGTTTTGTAGGGAACTGTAGAGTTAAATCTGAGTCACACCAGGACAGCCAAGGGGGAAGAGAGAGGGAAATCCTAAGCACCTAGATTTGAATGCTAAGGCACAAAAACAGGTTCATGCTGGAACAAGTGCTTGCTCTGTTGAGGATGATGATGATGATGATGATGATGAGACAAACCCCTAGATTTGCTATTCTTCCATGTAGGACTAGCTTAGTCCTACATTGAAGCGGCTGTTTATGAGCAGGACAGCAGCACAGCATGCATATTAATAAAGGCCTGCTGCCTGAGCTCCTAATCCTACATGGAGCGTGTACAAGTGCATGGGGCATGTTTGAGAGCAGAGCTCTCAGAATATACATGCAGCCACAATGAAGAACAGCAGAATAGCCAAAGGAATGAGCGAGATAACTCATAGGTGTCCACATATCCCCAGCAACATTGCCCCATGTGTACAACAGCAATAGTAAATACATATATAAAAAACAAACCCTTTTTTTTTATGAACCCGATTAAAGTTAACCATAGGTGCATAGGTGTGCACATCGCTTAGCTACCGTTAATGCTGCTTAAATGGCTGAAGAGGATAACAAAGAAGATATATGCAAATAAAGCAGTATAGCAATAGTGTAGTGGGCAGTGCATTCACCTTACGAGCAGGCATTCCCGGTTCAAGTCCCACTGCAGCACATTCCATTTTCTATGTGAAATCAGTTTATGAACATTTTTTTGCTGTATAACCTGCTAAATAACATATAATCGTGAAGAGGAGTACTGCATTAAATGCACATTTGAGGTGTCAGTGTCATAATGTTGCAAAGTCCCCAGATAAGCACATGTGCCCCATACAGTATATGTACACAGGGATCATGAATACAAATGGAAGGTAAAATGTGTAATGAATGACAACTCCATACAGCTTTGAAATCCCCCACCTTCCCAAGAACCATTAGATATTACTGTCTAAATCAGTGCAGTTGTAAGCAGGAGTAAGCACTAGTAAGCAAGTGTAAGCACCAATACGCGGTAGTAAGCATATTTAAGCACTAGTAAGCAAGTTTAAGTCAGTTTGCGTGAGGGTAAGGAATGCGCACACAGGTTAAGCAATTTTGAAGCTAACTCCTTGTAAGCATAAGTAACCGGAGGTTAGCACTGCTTAACCTTGCACAAACCCACGCAAACCCGCTTACAACTGCTCAAAAGTGCCTTAATCACTCTGTATCCAATGGCCCTCATTCTGCCTAGAACACAAAATAAACTGCCTTGCTGGTCTTGAACCCAGGACCCTATACACTATAGTCACTTTAGTTAACCAGCAAGCCATCACGGCAGTACAGAAGAATGAGGTATCACCAAACAAGTCCTCACTATAGTAAAATAAAACTGAACCTGTGAAAGGAATCAGTATAGTCATATGTTCTATAACCCACTACAATACATAAATATGTGAACTGGAGTACAGCAGTAAGCCCAGATGTGAGGTGTAGTTGTAATAGAGTGTTGAAGTCCCCAGTAAAACACAAGGACACCATACAGTGTACATACACATGAATCATGGATACCAGGCATATATATATATATATATATATATATATATATATATATATATATATATATATATATATATATATATATATATATGATGTAATGAATAATAAATCAATGCCAGAAAGAAAATATAATGCAAAGTCTAATGTAAGCAATGCTAAGCATTGCACAGGCCAGCTTAGGAGGTGTAAGCAATGTGTAGGCCAGCTAACTCAATGTGGCCAGTGTAATACCCCTTTAAACAATGTCAGCTTTGAGTAAGCAGGTTTACCCATAGCCTAGTCTTTTCAAAACTGCCCAATCATGGTAAAGTGCAGGAAATTGGCCTTATTGAAACCAACAGGTGGGAATACATCTCATAACTGGTTTTAGCTTCCCCTTGCAGGCACCATGTCAGGAAGGGGAGAGTGAGTGCACTTTTGGGCGCAGCGCTGGTGTATCCAGGAATCCAGAGTCATGGCAGGACTCCTTGTCAAAGACAATGAGCAGAGACTGCTGCAGGGCCAGTACCAGGGTTCCCAATATAAGGCAGAAGCCTGGGACCATCTGAGCTGTGACCTCACTAGTGCCACTGGCATACCCTGAACTGGTGAGCAGGTCAGACATCACTATGCCAATCTGAAGCGGTATAAGGGGGACCTCTTGGAGCAGTGGATCCAAGAGGCTAGAATGTTAGGGGAAGGCCCAGCTGTGTGTAAGTATCACTCCACTATGCGTGTAATAATTGCCAGCTCATGTATATCATGGATAGGTATGGCTAAATATTCCTCTTATGTCCTCCACAGCTGCAAGTGAGCAGGCCACGAACCAGGAGGCCCATGGAAGTCACCTGGAGAGGTTGCGATGTGAGGCAGGTCAGTAATACTCTTCCATGTACTGTCATAGGAAATAAATGTAAAAGTATTAGTACATTAATTGCCTGTATAAAACCTGTATTGTTTCAGGCAAGTACTGCATACACCGGAGAATATGGCAGAAAGAGTCTCATATAGTTTGTATGTAAATAAAAGTGTAATAGCCTGACAATAAAGGTCTAATTGCTGGTCTTCATGTGTATACTCTGGTATCATATGGTAATGTAGATTTGCAATCACATAATAGTACTGTTGTATTAAGCACTGTTACCCACACTGTGCACCATAAACAGAATGTGTAGGAATGCCTGTATATGACTGCTGTAATCCCCACAGGCCATTTAGTACAACTGAGAGACACATAGACAGAAAATAGGGCAAAGGCAGACAAGAAAACCCAAATAGCACATGCAACTGAGATGTGAACTGTTGTAATTTTAGCACACACAGCCACGGTTCGAATCCTAGCAGTGGTAGTAGTCTGCATACTGAATCATACCCCACAACTGTACAGATATGTCCAGAATGTCCAGTAAAGTGGCCCGTATCTGTTGCCTGTCAACTTGTCCCCTTGGGAAATCCATGGGATGATCCCAGATGTATAGGCAGCAAACAGGGAATACAACTGATTGCCACACATCTATGAGAACAAACCTGTCATTCTAGCAATTTCTGAAAGTTTTATGAGAGTAGTAAGCCAAGTATGTCCTATCTACACCCCATGTTGTCACGCTGCGACCAGAGTGTGTACAGTAACAGAGTCAGATGTATGTGCATAATACTAATATGTAATCTGGAACTTTGTGTGGCGACATTCAGGTAGTGCTAACAAACATTGCTCCCATATGTACGTCGGATACAGACACTGTGCCAAGAAATAAAAACCTTGATACCCTGTACTTGTACTGTTTTCAGTATTCAGCCGACCAGCACTTGCAAAATGTTTCTGCTTCAGGCACCACGCGGCAAGAAAGACTAAAGAAAATGGCATCGGCTGCATGTTTTATACCTCTGAAGACATGACGTCATGGAAGAGAAGACAGCAACTGACGCAGGACCCAAGACTTTGGAATTCAGGCTGACTGAGAGCAACCTGCCAGCAGATTACCCAAATGTAATGACTGCAACAGTGAATACACTCAGACATCTACTTTTATGGTAAGTGTACACAACTGTACTTTGCTCTGAATAATAAAGTATCACTGATCACTGTCACCCACACTGTGCTATATAATATAACTGCATAGAAAAGCGTGTATATGTGAGTGGTAAGTCACTAAAGGCTTGAAGAGGACAATAGATACGTCCCGGCACACCTGCATGTGGTCAAGACATGGCCAGAGTTTGTGCAGAAATAGTTGGATAGCTATGTGCAAAACATCAACCTAGAATCTGGGAGTATGTGTAGAAACAGATATGGTTAACAAACATTCCCTCCACAGGTATACCTGATAAGAGGTGTATACTGCAGGTAAAACCAGTTCATGTATAACAATGATGACAGCCATATAACTGTACAAACTAAGGCTATAGGGTAGTGGAGTAATATTGTGTTTTGCATTTTGTTCTTAACTGTGGTGGAATCTATCGTGCTTGGTGACATTCAACAGAAAACTGCTGTTTTTTCTTTTTTACTTGTAAGGTACAGATAACAACATTGACTAGGAAAGTAATGTGGACTATAGGAACATACTTGTTGTTATTTGACACCCCCCCCCCACACCATATCTCCAACAATAAACTACATACCCACCTCAACTGGTATGTAATGACTCCACTCCTCTGATTATGTCCTATTGGTTGATATATATTTAAATTTGTTTCCATGCATGTGCTATATTAAATTATTCCAACATTGGTGCCATATAGCCATCAATGTACCTGCATGCTGTTGTTATTACCACTGTGGTCCCATATATGCATGTGTTCCATTTGCTATGCAACTGTTCTGTATCTGGTGTCTGGGTTAATGGGAATATCTATGCATACTGTTATACCTAACCCTGGAATGTGTTGACTATTACTAACCCACATATGATGGTAAAATCAAAACACTATAGCACGTTTGGGAAGACTAGTCCCAGCGGCCCCACCTGCACCACCTCAGCTGGCCATGGCACCAGGCACCAGCATGTCTGGGGCCCAACCCAGGACCTCCTTGTCCGTTGGTCTTGGAACACCTTCGGGTGGAACCGTCTCAGGAGATGGGGCTTGTCCCACCCCGTGGGAGTGGGTGCGGACAGGAACCTGTCACCCATTGCCAGATCCGGGTTGTGGTGAGTAGCGAGCTCTTCAGGGAGGTTGGAGATCTGCTACGCCAGCTCGAGGGCCATGTGTCACAACTAGAAGGTTGGCCTGGCTCTGTGACTCAGCCCCCAGAACAGCCACTTTTGGGGCTGTGAAGGTGCAGTGGTGACTGCCCATGGGTGGGGATCTCAGTCTCACTGTTTCGACTATGGGGCTCATGGGCTTCCGATTTCCAAACACCCCTCCCCATCAAGGTGTGTACCCCACACATGTGTCATATACTGCCCCTGTATGCATATTGTTTGTCTTGTCTGTTAATCTACCCAACCTACCTCCCCAAATATACCTACTATCCCTCCCCAACATCCCAGTCTCACCTGAAAAAAAAAAGGCAATCTGTTCCCAAAAAAAAAAAATCTCGCCCCATACATAGCTGTCCATTTCACACACATGTCCACTGGACACACGTAATCTGGTCTAATTAGCATCACAATGTATTACTGTTGTCCTCACCCCTCTATCAGGGGTTTGAGTGTCCAAATCTACCTCCAAATGCAGTGTGTATGCACAGCTGTTGCTGGAGAAGAAATGGGCAGCTATGGACCTTCCCTACACCCTTCCTGCACATTCATAGCTATTTTCCCTACTGTCTTTCCCTCTTTGTGCCCCTTTTTCACCACTTTCCTATCAACCCTTTTTTCTTTTCTTTTAAAGAAATTAGCATGGGGTAAACGGGAGTAAGCACTTTTAAGCAGCAGTAAGTGGATTTAACCTTTTTGTGTGGGGGTAAGCAATGCCTACACAGGTTAAACAACTGAGAAGCTAAATCATTATAAGAAACTGTAACCTGAAGTTAGCAGTGCTTACATCCGAGCAAACCTGCGCAAACCCGCTTACTACTGCTTAGAAGTGCCTTAATCACTCTGTATCCAACAGCCCTTGTTCTGCCCAGCAAGAAAATAAACAACCTCTGCAAGGCTCAAATCCAGGACTCTGCACACCATAGCCAAAGTAATTTACTACTAAGCCATGTCAGATATACATAACCCTGATGTTTTCACAAACATATCATTCAGCCCAATCATTCAACAGTACAGGGAATGTATTCCAACATACAGATGTATGTGTGTGTGTGTGTGTGTGTGTGTGTGTGTGTGTGTGTGTGTGTGTGTGTATATATATATATATTAATATCTAAATAGATATATCATATCTATATCTGTATCTATCTATACATATATATATATATATATATATATATACACATAAACATATATACATACATATGCATACATCTATTGATATATATGTCTACATCTATATGTATATATATATATATATATATATATATATATATATATATATATATATATATATATATATATATATATACATACAGCAAGTTATAAATATGTAAGTATATATATATAAATATATATATAGGTATATACAGACATACATCTATAGATAATGAGAACATAACAAAAAGATATACATCCACATGCACCAGTAATGGGGTTGAGAGGCTCCAAACAACATACATCTAGTACGAATAGCCCCCCCCCCAGACAAACACATCTGCCCTGAAATACACTACCAACTGTTGCAGATCCCATAACCAGGACCTGACATGACATGGGCACAAGATGTTAACAGTACTCCATCCTACCTGTATAATGTCAGACTGGTATCAGTAACATATCATGCAGTACAGTCTGGCTCCCATAGGGAATGTCCAATGTGGAAGCAATCAACATCCCTAGGATACATATACACAGACACATATATGCAGATACAGATATATACACGCACACACACACACACACACACACACACACACACACACACACACACACACACATATATATATATATAGATAGATAGATAGATAGATAGATAGATAGATAGATAGATAAATATGTAACTACACATACACACACAGAGATATGTATAGTAAGATACATATGTAGAAGGGGCACACAATATGGAACAGCCATTAAGCCTACAGTTACCACCTTACCAACTGAACACTATATGAGCCACCCATACAAATGACAATCGTCGCCTGCAACATATACCCACAGAGAGGTAAAAGGATATAACACCACACACAGGTTTCAGGTTTGCATACATGGAAAAGCTTTATTTGTGTACTATTACAGTTGTATATGGCATGTCATATAGCTGTTTAGACACTGACATCCATATAAACAGTGTAATGCAACTGTGAAACAGTTATACTAATACAGTAGTCTGGAAAGGTTTACAAATTTTGCTGTCCAGGCCGAGGCCTTCAAGTAGTACAATAGTAAAGACAGACTGGGCCACAGGATACCAAACAATTAACAGCAAGTAATGCAGATGTATAGTTTAGCAGCCTCTATCTACACTCTGTACACAATCCCTAGGGGTAAAGACCTCATTTGACACAATGGGATGTAACTGTTACATAACAAGGCATAATTGACACCATCACAAGCACACTGACAAACAGAACAGTCTGTATGGCAGGAGGCAGTAGGCCTGCATTTACCCAAGGTGGATTGTATGATAATGCACATCCAGATACCTTAAGGCAGCTTACCCCTGATACCCTCACATGTTGTAACAGCCTAGGTTAGTTATGGTGCATCCCCCCCAAGACTCAGTAATACTGGGCCATATACCACTGTTACATACACTGGCCTCTGGAGTGCATAAGGGCACACATGTATTGTGTAGGTGAAGGCCACACATATATCGCCCCAACCCCACCATATGTGTGGGAGACACAACAGCAGTGGACTGATGGCAGCATGACATACTCACAGCCCACTACAGAACATCCCCTGACAGCATGTCATATGTGCAAAGCCTGGTATGTAGGTGGAGGACAGTGGTGGACAGAAGCTGGAACACAGGCCCATATGAGGAAAGCTGTTGTCATACACTAAGCAAGTCACTGGTGTTACATGATAGTCTGCAACATACCCTTATTCAGGAATTTGAAGTTAGAAACAGAAATGGATGTAGCCATGTACTGATAGCACTCAACACACACACTGCCAGTGAAATATCTGACACAAGACCTGAGTGGTGGACAGACAAAACATAATAGGCACACCTCTGGCCATCAAGAGGATAGGCCCACAGTTGAGAGCTATGCAAACAGACTGCATTCCAAGTTAAACTAGTATGTACACACAAACCATGTAACACCAGTACAATACAATGCATACAACAACTCTACTCACACTCTGTCTGTAGTTCTGGAACCTCCTACAAAAATGTAGCTGGCCTGAGTATGCAGGTTCTCCTGTAAGAGGTATTGCTACCTGCTGTCTGTCACACTGATGACCACACACAGGAAGGATGTTCATCACATAGGAAAGGTAAAGGGACCACTCCCACATGATGTAGGGATTTATAGTAGGTGGTTGCCATGACAGTGGTAACTGGAAGTACTACACAGCAAACTGCATGCAGGTAGCAAGTGGAGGACATTGATTGGTGCAGAGGCCATCACCTGATCATGTGCATCACCTACAAAATCCATGCTGCCATCTATTCCAAGCAGCTCAATCCATTTACTGGAGAGAGAGAGAGAGAGAGAGAGAGAGAGAGAGAGAGAAAGAGAAAGTGGAAGTGGAAATGGAAGCAAAAGCTAAAGCCACAGCACAAAATAAAAAAAAACATTACTTACATCCTGCAAACTATCCAGAACAGACATCATTCCCACAACAGGTATGCGAAGTATATATGCATGTAATTGAATGTAGTACTTGATCCATAATAATGGATTAGATGATGTGGAATGATTTATATGTGCCATCAGGTGTTGTTGTAATGATGTTCAACTGAACAACTGCTATGGATAATAGTGTCTGTCCCTGTGGGTAGTGGGCCATAGCCATCCAATGTGCAGATCAGCACTGACTGACAGGATGTACACCTTCATAGTGTGTGTTGTGTAATGGGAAGTATGTATATTATGTAGTCAATAGCTGGTGGTGGAAGTAATGCCATTATGATGGACACATGGGATCCACAGCCCACACCTTGCAGGATACTCAGGTTAATCTGTGATGTAGCATGCAGGAATGTCATAGGTATGTAATAGGGTTACCTGCAATCTAGTCCTACAGATACCCCCTAATATCAGGCTGTGTCCATATGTGGCACCTGTCTGTGTTGTAGCAAGGCAGAGCAGTGCAGCTGTGCAGGAAGGTGTTGTGGGTTTGTGGACCTGATGTCTGAATGTACCCCACATATAGGTATGCATATGTGTACATATTTACACATATATATATATATATATATATATATATATATATATATATATATATATATATATATCGACATGTATGTCCACAAATATACAGATACCCATGTGTAGACATATATATGAGCACATATATACATCACATATATCTACACATATATAGATATATACCTGTATGCACGTCTACATATATACAAACACACACACAAACATATATGTATGTAAATACATGTCCCCTATATTATTACCACAGTGGTACATGCTATGTGCGAGGAAACAGCACACATAGCAATACACACATATATCTACAGCTGCCAGTGTGTGCAACATGGATGGGTATGTCACATGTCAACCCCTTGTTAGGACCACATTGCCCTCATGTGTGAAGTATGGAATGGGAATATGTGGAAGTATGGCAGGTATAGTTGTGGAGGTGGTCAGGGCTGGTAGATATAGAGGACAGTCTACAGGGGTGGTATGTGACACATGTGGTTGGTAAACACCCTGGATGGTGTGTGTGGACTGTAATGTGGACGCCCCATGGGCCCCAATATGAACACAATGCAAACAAGCCTTCCACCCACTGCTACTCACAACAGCAGTCAATGACCTGAAGGTGCCTGGCCTGGAGGCTGAGCAGGAGGAGCATGTCAGCCCTGTGAATGTGCACTGGGTGCCTCAGAGTGATGTAGAACATCCCAAATGTGTCTGTGGAGCCCGTTATAGAACAGACCCTGGACCTGACCTCAGGGGACAGGAACATGTCTGTGTGTGCCCCCGGGGGGGGGGGCAACATCCTCTGGGTTGGTTCCACCTGATGGTATTGCTGGACCAGGACATGAGAAGGCCCCAGGGTGGGACACACATGTGACGTGGCCAGGTAACATGGGCAGATGGGTTTGGAAAGGTGATTCTGTTGGGCAATAGTACATATACATGTTACTGTGTCACTATTACTGCCAGCATATGTTCTATAACAGTGACACAATAACATGTATATGTACTATATATATATATATATATATATATATATATATATATATATATATATATATATACATGTTATTATGTCACTGTTATAGAACATATGTTGGTAGTAATAGTCTACACAATTCTGGAGCATGTCCAACAGCATGCATAGAAATCCCCAATAACACAGAATGTCAGATGTGCAGCAATCACAAAGCAGCCATACCACAGGCATATATGGAACCATAGTGGCCCTGACAATGGCATGCAGGTGAATAGTCTGTAACAGACCAGCAATGATAGTGTCCACACAGGGAGCATGGCTACAGTCACATAGCAGAAAGTGTGGTACAATACAATATCTGTCCCACTGGTAGGTAAGCTGTAGCCATACCTAATGAGTTGTGTGTACAGTTTGTTGTAGCTGATATGGTGGGGGGGGTGACAGAGATGTGTATTAAGAACTGTGGTAACCTTGCTGTATGAGTTGCTCAGACCTGTGTCTTTCAGCCAAGATGTCACATGCACGTCTGCCAACATATTCAGCAGAATAGGGCACATCAATAGACCACTGTTGCATATACATCCGCATCGGTACAGGTAGGTCATGCATATCTGACATGTCATAGATATATTGTGTTGCTGCATAGTAGTGATAAACAGATGTCCAGATGTGGTAGTATTGTGGAAATGTACCATTGTATTGTAATACTGCACCCACTCTGCAGCACTGCCACAGGTGTGGCCACTGACATTGCATCTCTCACCCTCTTATGTTGGTCCCACCGGGATACCACCAAGGCAGCAACCTGTAGCTGGTGAGTATGGTTCATGTAGATGCTTGCCAACATACTAGGCATGTAATGGCGATGGTATATTCCATGCACACATCTAACATACCTACCAAGAATGCATGCTGTACATGTGCACGTATTGTTGCTGTGAAATGCACGGTGTTACAGGGGTGACCATGATGGGGTATTGGAAGGATATGTCAGACACCTGCATGACAACTAACATCCTGTCATTGTGGAATGTGTCCACAGAGAGTAACATAATTGTGGGAGACATGGACTACAGTAGGGACATGTTGAGAACAACACCCATATACAGTGCAACACCAGTGTATATACCTGTAGGACAATGGCAACTGCTGCAGAGATACACTATGGCATAAGGCATTTCAGTAGTCCACATTATCAGCTGGGACTAGTCTGTAACATGTGGTGTTCAATGTATGGGACACTGCAAAATGACACATATGTGTAGGGCTTACTTATCATGCATCTGCAAAAAGGCTAAAGGAGGGGGTGGGTGTCAGTATGACACACCAGTGCACTGCAGCAGGGATCCTAAGGATGCTAGGAATGGCTCTATCTGCACATAGTCAGGTTCAGGACCTGTGGCAGTCATAACCCTACCCCCATAGCAATAGTGATGGCAGTGTGTGAACACCATGGGATGTGCGCATAAGTAGACCTTGCAATCCTGCAGAATAGGGGGACATGTGTAGGACAGACTGAAAATACACTGGAAAATGCAGATGGCCCACACTGGTATACCCCTGCCAGGAGAAGTGACTGCTGTAGTACACACAACAAGAGGTGCGATAAACCATCATGATAAGGCTGTGCACACATATGACCACATGGTGTGTATGCATCATGGTCACCAGCCACACACCTAACACAATCTGTAAACACTGCATGTGAAAGTACAGGACATATGTCACATATCGGACTCATGTACTGCTAAAATATGTGGTGGTGTGGTCCCAAAGTAGATCAGGGATGGGTGCGTCAAATCAATAAAGGTATGTACACCCCTCATAGCCATGGTATGCTCTGATGGTTGTCAGTGTAAGAGTATTGGATTGGTCATACATGGTCCACTGATGTTGAGAGCTGTGCATCAGACATCAGGCATTCATAAATGACATCTGTCCACATATCATACCAGGTATGTGTTGATGGAAAACATAGGAGCTGTGAGCATTAAAGCTGACATAACCGACACAGTAGTACACATACAGCAATGGGTCATACACCTGTGAGGTGTGGTGCACAGTACATGGCAGGGTGCAGAACAGGTGCACAGACAGTATCTATATTAGAACATCGAGGTTGCAAACCTTCAAATGTTCTAATATCAAACCCTATACAGCAAAAGCTTAAAATATCAAAGCGACAGAAAACCAAATTTTTTTCTTGGGAAATAATTTGGTTGTCCATTTCTGTTGCTTTGTATTTTCAGCACTGTGGTGGAAAGTTACAGGTTGGGTTCAGGTAAGTGTGCGATTGTGTGGATGTGAGGTTTAGGGCGGGTTAGGTGAGTTAGTGTTAAGGCGCGGGTTAGGTATGTGTGTGATTGTGTGGACGTGAGGGTTAGGGTGGGTTAGGTGAGTTAGGGTTAGGGAGTGGGTGAGGTGAGTGTGTGATAGTGACGGACCTTAGGATTAAGGTTTGGGTTAAGGTAAGTGGATAGTTAGTAGTGTGTGTATAGTTTAGTGTAGGGTTAGGTGTAAGATTTTAGGTGTATGTGTGTGGATTGCTGTTTGTTTGGTGTGCTTGTGTTGTGTGTATGTGTTTTGGAACAGCGACTTTTTTCCCTAGGAAAAACAATCGCTGTTCTGACAGTTCGAGATTGTAAGCTTTCGCTTACATAGGGTTGATTAATCACCGTTCGCTTTTTTTAAGTGGTTGGTGATCTACTATAGACCCCACAGAGATACCATGTTCATGGGTGCAGCACATGCATCAGACACATGTATACTTTTGCCAGGATGGATTGACTATAGCTGCACTGCATGCTGTTGAGTACCATATGTTATGCATGTTGACAGAGGTGTAATAGGAGGACTGTGTGTAATTTCATTGTGCAACCTCACCTGTATGTATTTGTGTGTGTGCATCCTGGTGGGTAGTCAATTTTTCTGTAGGGTCACTCTGGTGAAGTGGAGGGAAGTTGATGCATGTAGGATGCTTGTGTGCATGTGTGTGTGTTTGTGTGGCTGGCCATGTATGCACATGTGTGATTGTGGGGTGATCATACAGCAGTACCTCCCTCTGGGATCATGCAGTACATGTACATGGACTGCCACCTTACACACAAGGAATACCTGTCATGTGTAATCACAGGACAGCTGATAGTATAATATGGTCTGTAGCATGGAACAGGCATCCAGAGGGAAGGTTCATAGGTTCATAGGTTCATAGGTAGGCACTAGGCAATCTGCCCAAAGGCATTAGCCAGAATGTGTTGGCTTTTGCCACTCCCTTAGATTAGTTCCCTGTGCCTCTGTCCAGCAGAGCGACTGAAGTGATCCCAGAGGTAAACTTTCTGTATCCCATCCACTCATCAAGGTTTCTTTTGTAGAGTGTTAGCGATGAGATCTGCCTAATGTAGATTGGGATCTTGTTCTAAAGCATGGGAAGTCTCTGGGACAGGAATCTATCCCTCCAGCACATCCTATTTATTGTTGTGATGAGGTTTAGATCCCTAGAGCATGTGGCTCGAGGGGATAAGGTTTTCTTTAGGTGGAACATGACCATCAGTTCTGGGCTGGACATGGCCTTGTATGTCAGGCAAAGAGAGATCACCTCTGAGTAGGCAGTATGCAACTGAGTACAGTTGGAGTTTCTTCAGTCGAGCTGCATAGGGCATCTGTTTGAGGCCATTGATCCTCTTGGTGAGATACTTCTATTGTCTTTCCAGTTGTTGCAGGTGTCTTGTAAGGTACATCCCAAATGGGGTGTTGTACTCTATGATGGGTCTGATGAGTGATGAGTAGAGGGGCACAATGACCTCTTTTGATTTGGATGTGAACCCTTTTGTAACTAGGTGGGCCATGTAGAATGATTTTCTAACCACTTTAGCAATGTGATTATCAAAGATGAGATTACTATCTACTTAGGTCCCCAGATACCTTATTACGTCTTCTGTATTTAGGGGACTACAACCTATGTGGTAGTTTGTGGGTACTTTGTTTTTTCCAAAGGAGATGACTATGCACTTTTTGGCATTTAGCTTGAGGCCATGATTTTGATACCAGGTATCCATCTCAGTGAGACCCTTTTGGAGAATGTCTGTGTCAGCCGGAGAGTCAATTATAGCCCCTTGTTTGCAGTCGTCTGCAAACTTGGTCAGCCATAGTCCTCCTGTGCTTGCCTGTACCTCTGATAAGTATATGCCGACAGGAGGAGTCCTAGGATTGATCCCTGGGGAATGCCACTTGTAACCAGTTTAGAGTTGGACCCACCTCCTGCAACTCTCACCATGTGGGTTCTGTCTGTGAGCCAGTTGACAGCCCATCTTGTGACGTAGGAGTTTATGTTCAGGCTGGTAAGCTTGTCTATAATACCAGAATGGGGAATGGTGTTGAAGGCCTTAGCGAGGTCTAGGTAGGCTGTGTGTACCACCTTTCCCTCATCTATAGCCTTGGTAACTGTCTCATAGAAGGCCATCAGGTTTAGGAGGCATGATCTGCCCTTAACAAAGTCAAACTTTGTAGGATGCAGTGTTTGGAGGTTCCCAATGTCTCTGTTAATGAGTTCCATGATGATGCGCTCCATAGCCTCGCAGACCAAGCTAGTCAGGCTTATAGGCCGATAGTTCTCAGGGTCTGTTGTGGTTCCCCCTTTATGGAGCGGTATAACCGTTGCTGTGCACCTCTCTGTGGGTATGTAGCCTGTGGAGAGGCTGAGTTTGAACAGAGTGTTTAGGTGAGGGGTTAGTGCATCTTTGAGCTTGTGTAGGATGCAGCCTGGGACACCATACGGTCCCATTGATGCTGTATTTTTGGCTTTGGAGAGGGCTGTTTTAACCTGAGTGTCTGTGATTTCAGGGACTCTACATTCTTCTGGTATGGTTATGGGCCCTTTTGGGGGTGAGAGGGGGGTGAAGTTTGCACTGAACCTGTCTGCCAGGATGTTGGCGATATCGGTCGGTTCAGTGTATTTTGTGCCATTCTGCACTAACTCCAAGCAGATCTGATCATTGCCACTTAGATTCTTGACATAGTAACGAATGCCTTGTGGTTATCTTTGGAGTCCTTGGCAAATTTTCTTTCAAAGCTCGCCTTGGATGATTTTAGGAGGGATCGTAGTTTCTTGCTGATACTTATCAGGGATGTCTTCCCTTCTTGGGATTTTACTCTTTTCTGTACTAGTTTCCTCCGTCTATTGTATAGCTTGTTTAAGACAGAAGTCCACCAGACTGGTTTCCTTTTCTTGGAGGAGTGAGTCTTGGTTTTGCTTGGGATGGCACGATCCATGTATTCTTGTAGCTGCCCATAGAATGCATTAGTAAAGGATTTTGCAGCTTGGACAGTGTTATCCTTCAGCATGGGGGCTTTGAAACTTTCCACCTCAGTCTTAAGTGAAGTGAAGTTTGCTTTTGAAATGTTTTTCACTGTGGTTTTCTTGTCCGGGGGTGGGGGTGGAATATAGATATCCAAAGTAATTTGTTTATGGTCAGATCTAACCAGCGAGGGGTTGACCTCCGATGTGGAACACCGGTCGCCCATGTTGGTGATGACCAGTTCCAATATGTTGTCACCTCTGGTGGGAGTGTTGACCAGCTGAACCAGGGCGTTTGAGTTTATAAATTCTAGGAAACATTGGGAAGGGAGTTAGTACTTGAGTAGTTCTCCCAGTTATTGTTTGGGTAATTGAAATCACCCAATATTAGGATGTTTGGTAGGACCTTTATGTTTCCCAGTGTTTCCAGAAACATGGAATAGTGGTCCTGAGACATGGTGGGTGATCTGTAGCAAGCTACAATTTGAATTGCAGTTTTGCCCATTGTTAGTTGCACATGTATGATCTCTGAAGCATTGTGCTGTGTCACTAACCTGAAGGTGTGGGTATCCTTGATGAATATGGATACGCCCCCGCCTTTTGTATTTCGGTTTGGGTTCTGTGGCCAAAATGTATGGTATGAGTTGTAGCCTGGAAGTGCTGGGGTGCTCTCTGGAGCCTTAAACCAGGTTTCTGTTACTGCATATATATCGATTTTCTCCATACTGAGGAGTGCCTCGAGTGCATACATTTTGAGGTTTAGACTTCTGGAATTGAGTAGCATTACCCTCAGTTTTTTGTTACTTGTGTTATTTATGGCAGTGGGTTTGTCTTTTGAGCCTTGCCTAAAAAACGCACTATGGGGGTGGCAAGAGCCTTGGCCAGTATTCGAAAGAATAAGGGTGACATGTGCAAGCCATCTCTAGTAAAGCAGCGTGGCTTGTTGAGCATGTCATCCCAATTGGACAGACACTGGATCCCCTTTGAATGACACCAGAAACTTATCCAATTGTTGAAATCAAGAATTTTTTTCTTTATACTGTGGTATCATTCTTGGTGAGGGCAGGATGCTACTCAGGGTCAGGGTCATACCAGCCTGGGCTACATGATCAGAGAGCTCTTCCATGTCTCTTTTCATGTAGTCCAGGGAGATATGGCTCAGGTCATTCACGTCAACATGGACAATGACAGAGTCATATTTGTACTTGTTCTGGAGTGATCTGAGTGCTTGTGTTAAGTGGCAGATCCTGGCACCCAACAGGCAGGTAACAGTAACCTTCTCCTTATTCAGCCTAGTGAGTGGGACGTCAGTGTGCCTGACTATAGAGTCACCTATTACTAGTATGTTGGGTATGTTATTTTGCCTTAAGGGCTGTGATTGCATGGCACACTGGTTTTGTGAAGTATGTGTTTCATGGTTTGTGTTGGGGGGTGGAGGTCGCTTGGATGTTTGATTTGGAGGTCTCTGTTGGTTTTGCAGATTTTTATTTAGAGCCTCCGAGTATGTTTTTATGTATTTATGTGTGTTTTTTGCCAGTGCTGGTTTAATGGGTCTATGTAAGACTGGTGGTGTGATGCAAGTATTTCCCTTCTCCTCTTGACTGTCTGATCCAGTCTTGGGTTGAGAGAGCTTAGCCTCTAGTCTGGCTGTACAATTGCATCTCTGAGATGTATTAGTGTTTGATGGTAGGAGGAGGGGGTTGTAACATTGCCTCAAAATGCCCAGATTCACCAGTTGGACTGGAAAGTACACCTGAAACTGCCCTTTGGACATGCCTGGATAGGTATAGTGAACTGTTTTACTGGATGGCTGGTAAGGTCGAATAGAGAGCCCTTTCCTTCTGTACAGTACAGGAGGGTCTAGTGCTAGGGTTTATAAGTGCTTGCTATATGTTTTGAGCAAGTGCCGGGCTGAGAAATGAATGGCTTGAGTGCTTAAGTTGAAAGTCTGTCTAGCTCCAAGCAAAAATTGAAGAGAAGACTTTGTGGAGCCAGGAATAGTTTTACCCTAGGTAACTGGCACTTTCAGGTGTGCAAAACAGGGCAAATATGGTATTTATAGCAGAGAAATGAAAGAGATAAAAATTAGCCCAAAATGGTCAATAAACTACTAATTTCTAGGCTGAAACTACTCCTCCAGGGACATTGTCGGAGCCTTCCTGTGTCCTGACAGAGTGCTCTTCAAACTATCTGGAGATATACAGAGCTGAGTATATTTTTCTGGCACTTCAGAGTTGTGTACTGGTAATTGTTGTTTGACTAATTTTATATCATTGCTGGCTGACTTCAGAGTTGTGCACTGTTATTTTTGCTTCACTGTATAGTTTTTCAGATCTCTGCTGAAGATGTTTTTCCCCCTCCCCCTATTTCTCTGTGTCTTAAGTTGGAATAACTGGTTTTACATCCTGTGTGTTATCTGACTATCTCAAGGATCACTTGCATAAAATTAGGCCCTCTTAGTAACAGCCTGCATATCATTGCTGGAGCCTTCCTGTGTCCTGACAGAGTGCTCTTCAAACTATCTGCAGATATACAGAGCTGAGTATATTTTTCTGGCACTTCAGAGTTGTGTACTGGTAATTGTTGTTTGACTAATTTTATATCATTGCTGGCTGACTTCAGAGTTGTGCACTGTTATTTTTGCTTCACTGTATAGTTTTTCAGATCTCTGCTGAAGTTGTTGTTTTTTCCTTACCCACCCTCCCTATTCCTGTCTTGTTGTTTAAATTTGGAGGCTTTTGCAGTTGCCCGCCCCCACTGTAGATTTGATCTGGGACACACACCCCAGTCCCATCTCTTTACCTCATTCTACCTAATAGACTCCTTCGGCACTTGTTTTTAGTCATTTGTAATTTAATTGCATTTTTTAAACTGTTTGATCTAACATTGCTACATACTCAAGTGTGCTAGCTTGCATTGCATTTGAATTGTTTTTACTGCTGTTTTAGCTACTTTTCTGTATATGTGTATATATATATATATATATATATATATATATATATATATATATATATATATATATATATATATATATATATATATATATATATTACAATATATATATATATATATATATATATATATATATATATATATATATATATAAATACTTTTTCTGTAACTAGTGTAGTCCAGATTCAGATTTGCTGTATCCAGGACTGTAGGTAAGCTTCTGAGCACCCCCCACCAAGCTTTCTGTGGTTCTGGCCCAGAAATTGTAGTTATTGGCCGTTTGGGCAGTTTTTCCATCTCTCTCAACTTTCTGATTTAAAAGCCCGCATTTGCACTTGTTTCCCCCCTTTCCTGTAACTAGTTTAGTCCAGATACAGATTCTTAGTTTTAGCACTTGAATTTGCTTATTCATGAACAGCACTTGTTCAGAACTTTTAAGCACTAAATAACCTACTAATTACTACAGCACTCAGCCTTCCTCATTATTTACTTTCCTCACTTGCTTAGAGAAAAACAGCTCTTGTACTCACCTTCCTCACTTATCTAGAGGAAATTATTTTTTTTATTCAGGCATGTCCAAGTGTCAGCTCCCAGTGTTATCTCCTGTCTATCTGATGAATCTGGGCATCTTGGGGCAATGTAGAAATTGCCTCATGTACACAGACAACCCTTTCCTTCTACCACCCAACACTACAACCTGTGAGAGATGCACTTATCTAGCCAAACTGAAGGTAAAGCTTTCTCCAATCAAGACTGAACATGACAGTCAAGAGGAGAAGGTAAACACTTCCACCACACCACACTCATCACATAGTCTCACTAAATCTACACCACCAAAATCCACACATAGAAACACAAAGACATTTGCGGAGGCCCTCAGTAATAATCTGCTCAAGCAACAGAGACCTGCAAAGCAGAAATGCAAGCAACCTCCACCCTCCAACACAACCTAAATGACACATAGCCCGCAGACTCAGTGTGCCACTCAACCAAAGCCAATAAGGCAAAACAACGTACCCAACACACTAGTCATAGGTGACACTATAGTCAGGCATACTGATGTCCCACCCACTACGCTAAACAAGGAGAAGGTTACTGTCAGCTGCCTGTTGGGTGCCACATAACCCATGCACTCAGGTCACTCCACAACAAGTACAAATATGACTCTGTCATTGTCTGTGTTGGTGTGAATGACCTGAGACATACCTCCCTGGACTACATGAAAAGAGACATGGAAGACCACTCCGATCTTGCAGCCCAGGGAGGTATGACCCTAGCCCTGAGTACCATTCTGCCATCACCCAGAATGATGCCGCAGGACAAGGACAAAATGATTGACTTCAACAATTGGCTAAGCTTCTGGTATCATTCTAAAGGGATCCAGTATCTGTCCGCCTGGGATGACATGGTTAACAGACCACGATGCTTTGCCAGAGATGGCCTGCAGCTGTCACCCCTGGGATTCCGGATAATGGCTAAGGTTCTTGCCTCCCCTATAGTGCCTTTTTTAGGCAAGGTTCAAATGACAAATTCACCACCATAACAGGAACAGGCAAGCAAAAATGGAGGGTGATGCTACTCAATGCTAAAAGTCTAAATCTCAAAATGCACTCACTCAACACACTCCTTAAAATGGAGAACTTCGATATCTGTGTAGTGACTGAGACCTGGTTCAAGGCTCCAGAGAGCACCCCTGCACTACCAGATTATAAATCATACCACACTTTTTGGCCATGTAACCTGGACCGGAACACCAAAGGCGGAGGTGTGTCCATATTCATTAAGGATAGCCACACCTCCAGGCCAGTTGCACAGCATAATGCAGCCGAGGTTATCCAAGTGCAAATATCTCTGGGAAAATTGCAATCCAAATTGTAGCTTGCTACAAATCATCCACCATGCCCCAGGATTCCTCCTCCTCTTTTCTAGATATACTGAAAAATATTAGGTTTCAACCAAACACCCTACTAATGGGCGATTTCAATGATCCCACCATTAACTGGGAAAACTGCACATGTACAAACTCCTTCACTAAACACTTTCTGGAATTCATAAAATCCAATGCCCTGGATCAACTTATCCACACCTCCACCAGGGGCAACAATATCCTAGATCTAGTCATTATCAACATGAGTGACAGGTGTTCCACACCTGAAGTCAACACCTCATTGGTCCGATCTGACCATAGGCTAATTACCCTAGATATCCATATCCTGCCCCCACCCCCCATTAAGGAAACCATGGTAAAAAATTTCTCCAAAGCCAACTTCATGCTTCTTAATACAGAAGTGGTGAACTTCATGACAACCATGCAGATGGACAATAGAGTTACGACTCGTGAATCCCACACAATTGCACTTTATAAGCACTTATATGAGTGCATGGATGGTGCTATCCCAAACAGAACCAAGACGCTATCCTCCAGAAAAAGGAAGCCAATCTGGTGGTCCCCTGCCATAAAAAAACTGTACAACAGAAGGATGAAACTGTTGCAAAAGAGAGTAGAATTCCATGAGTGGAGGAGCTCCCTAGTCATCCTCAGTAAGACGCTGCAATCCCTGATAAAATCCTCCAATGCTAGTTACGAAAATAAAATCACCACTGATTCTAAAGACAACCACAAAGCATTCTATAGCTATGTCAAGAATCTCAATGGCAACACTCAGATCTGCTCTGAGTTACAGCACAACGGCACTAAATATACAGACCCAACTGATATTGCCAACATCCTGGCAGATAGGTTCAGTGCTAACTTTACCCCCCTCTCACCCCCTAAAAAGCCTATCTCTATACCGGAAGAATGCAAAGTTCCTGTAATCACAGCTGCACAGGTAAAATCCACACTCTTCAAAGCCAAGAACACAGCATCCAGGGGACCAGACAACATCCCAGGATGCATTCTACATGAACTACAGAATGAACTGGGACCCCAACTAAGTACCATTTTCAATCATAGCCTCACCTCAGGCTTTGTGCTTGCTGAATTGTGCACAGCGATGGGTATCCCACTCCACAAGGGGGCAGCCACCACGGACCCTGGGAACTACCTCCCCATTAGCCTGACGAGCCTGGTCTGCAAGGCCATGGAATGTATCATCATGGAACTTATAAACAAAGGCAGTGGTAATCTCCAAACTCTGGACCCCACCCAGTTTGGGTTTGTAACAGGCAGATCATGTCTCCTAAACCTGATAGACTTCTTTGAAGCAGTCACCAAAGCCGTAGACAAGAGTAAGGTGGTTCACACAGCCTATCTAGATCTTGCCAAGGCTTTCAACACCATCCCCAACTCTGGGATTATAGATAAGCTCACTAAACTAGGTATAAATCCCTATGTCACAAGATGGGTTGCCAACTGCTCACTGACAGAATGCACACTGTGAAAGTAGCAGACTCCAAATCCGACTTCAGGCCAGTGACAAGTGGAGTACCAGAGGGTTCAGTCCTGGGTCCTCTCCTGTTGGTATCTACTTCTCTGAAGTACAGGCTAACACAGAAGGTCTTTGGCTAAAGAAGTTTGCAGATGACTGCAAACTAGGAGCCATAACTGAAACTCCTAACTATGTGGAAATCCTACAAAAGGGCCTCACTGAGACAGATGCCTGGTGTCAAAGCCATTTCCTCAAACTCAATGCCAAAAAGTGCATTGTCATCCCCTTTGGTAAAAACTCTGTACCCATGAACTACAACATAGGCGGTAGTATACTTAACACCGAATGTGTGATAAGAGACATTGGGACACAGATGGACAGTTGTCTCTCCTTTGATAATCACATCACCACAGTAGTCAGGAAATCCTTCTACGTGGCACACCTCATCACAAAACGTTTCTCATCCAGAAAAAAAGAGGTCATTGTTCCCCTCTACTCATCACTCATTAGACCCATTATTGAGTACAACGCCCCTTTTGGTATGTATCTCACAAGACATCTACAACAACTGGAAAGGCCACAGAAATACCTTACAAAGAGGATTACCGGCCTCAAACAAATGCCCTACGCAGACCATCTCAAAAAACTCAACTTTACTCAGTTGCATATCGCCTACTCAGAGGAGATCTCTGCCTAACATACAAAGCTATGTCAAACCCAGAGCTGTTGGACATGCTCCACTTAAAGAAATCCCAATCCCTCCGAGCTACACGCTCTAGGGACCTAAACTTTGTCACCACAATAAACAGAACATATCGGAGGGATAGATTCCTGTCTCGGAGACTTCCCGTACTCTGGAATAAACTAACTATCTATATCAAACAAAGCTCCTCATTAGCACTCTTCAAGAAAAATTTTGATGATTGGATGGGAAATAGGAAATTCACCCCGGGGATCACCTCTGTGGCTCTGCTCGACAGTGGTGCAGGAAAATAATTTTCTTGGGTGGCAAAAGCCAGGGTACCTTTTTGGTTGGGCTTGTATAGGCCCCAGGGCCAATAACTTAGTACCTACCTATGAACCTATAAGATAGGCTGCTCAAAACTCCCCCTCTCTCACAGCTGAACAGTGAAACTTCCTTTTATCCAAGTAAGGTATGGGCAAACACAAAGATATGAAACACATACCTGAATTCAGCACTAACCTGAAAACTGGACTATACTAGTTTAGAAAGGCGGGAAACAAGTATATATATATATATATATATATATATATATATATATATATATATATATATATTTATTTTTTGTTTTTTTTTGTTTTTTTTCAGAAAATAAAGCAGATACACTAAAAAAAAACACTTTAAAAGCACAGAAAATTATACTTATTTTTATATTTCTCCAAAGCCAACTTCATGCTTCTTAAGACAGAAGTGGTGAACTTCGTGACACCCATGCAGATGGACAATACAGTTATGACTACTAAATCCTACACAATTGCACTTTATAAGCACTTACATGAGTGCATGGATCGTGCTATCCCAAACAGAACCAAGACACTATCCTCCAAAAAAAGGAAGCCAATTTGGTGGTCCCCTGCCATAAACAAACTGTACAACAGAAGGAAGAAATTGTTGCAAAAGAGAGTAAAATCCCATGAGTGGAGGAGCTCCATAGTCAGCCTCAGTAAGAAGCTGCGATCCCTGATAAAATCCTCCAATGCTAGTTACGAAAACAAAATCACCACTGATTCTAAAGACAACCAAAAAGCATTCTATAGCTATGTCAAGAATCTCAATGGCAACACTCAGGTCTGCTCTGAGTTACAGCACAATGGCAAAAAATATACAGACCCAACTGATATTGCCAACATCCTGGCCGATAAGTTCAGTGCTAACTTTACCCCCCTCTCACCCCCTAAAGAGCCCATCTCTATACCAGAAGAATGCAATGATCCTATAATCACAGCTGCACAGGTAAAAACCACACTATCCAAAGCCAAGGGGACCAGACAACATCCTAGGCTGCGTTCTACACAAACTACAGAATGAACTGGCACCCCACCTAAGTACCATGTTCAATCATAGCCTCACCTTAGGCTTTGTGCCTGCTGAATGGTGCGCAGTGATGGTTATTGCACTCTACAAGGGGGGAGCCTTCAAGGACCCTGGGAACTAACTCCCCATTAGCTTGACGAGCCTGGTCTACAAGGCTATGGAACGTATCATCATGGAACTTATAAATAAAGACATTGGTAATCTCCAAACTCTGGACCCCACCCAGTTCGGGTTTGTAAGAGGTAGATAATGTCTCCTAAACCTGATAGACTTCTTTGAAGCAGTGAACAAAGCCGTAGACAAGGGTAAGGTGGTTGACACAGCCTACCTAGATCTTGCCAAGGCTTTCAACACCATCCCCCACTCTGGAATTATAGATAAACTCACTAAACTAGGTAAAAATCCCTATGTCACAAGATGGGTTGCCAACTGGCTCACTGACAGAACCCACACTGCGAAAGTAGCAGACTCCAAATCTGACTTCAGACCACTGACACGTGGAGTACCACAGGGTTCAGTCCTGGGTCCTCTCCTATTTGGTATCTACATCTATGAAGTACAGGCTAACACAGAAGGTCTTTGGCTAAAGAAGTTCGCAGATGACTGTAAACAAGGAGCCATAATTGAAACTCCTAACGATGTGGACATCCTACAAAAGGGCCTCACTGAGACAGATGCCTGGTGTCAAAGCCATGGCCTCAAGCTCAATGCAAAAAAGTGCATTGTCATCCCCTTTGGTAAAAACTCTGTACCCATGAACTACAACATAGGCGTTAGTATACTTAACACAGAAAGTGAGATAAGAGACCTTAGGACACAGGTGGACAGTTGTCTCTCCTTTGATAATCACATTGCCACAGTAGTCAGGAAATACTTCTACGTGGCACACCTCATAACAAAAGGTTTCTCATCCAGAAAATAAGAGGTCATTGTTCCCCTCTATTCATCACTCATTAGACCCATTATAGAGTACAACGCCCATTTTGGTATGTACCTCACAAGACATCTACAACAACTGGAAAGGCCACAGAAATTCCGCACAAAGAAGATTACCGGTCTCCAACCAATGCCCTACGCAGACCGTCTCAAAAAATTCAACTTTACTCAGTCGCATATCGCCTACTCAGAGGTGATCTCTGCCTGACATACAAAGCTATGTCAAACCCAGATGTTGGACATGCTCCACTTAAAGAAATCCCAATCCCTCCGAGCTACATGCTCTAGGGACCTAAACCTTGTCACCACAATAAACAGAACATACCGGAAGGATAGATTCCTGTCCCAGACACTTCCCATACTCTGGAATAAACTATCTATCTATATCAAACAAAGCTCCTCATTAGCACTCTTCAAGAAAAATCTTGATGATTGGATGGGAAATAGGAAATACACCCCGGGGATCACCTCTGTGGCCCTGCTCGACAGTGGCACAGGAAAATTATTTTCTTGGGTGGCTATAGCCAGGGTACGTTTTTGGCTGGGCTTGTATAGGCCCCAGGGCCGATAGCCTAATACCTACCTATGAACCTATAAGATAGGCTGCTCAAAGCTCCCCTCTCTCACAGGTGAACAGTGAAACTTCCTTTTAACCAAGTTAGGTATGGACAAACACAAAGATTTGTAACACAGCCCTGAATTCAGCACTAACCTGAAAACTGGACTATACTAGCTTAGAAAGGCGGGAAACAAGTATATATATATATATATATATATATATATATATATATATATATATATATAAATATATATATATATATTTATATATATATATATATATTTTTTTTTTGTTTGTTTTTTTCAGAAAATAAAGCAGATACACAAAAAAAAACACTTTAAAAGCACAGAAACTGATACTTATTGTTATATTTCGCAGATCAGAGTTGTAGTCAATGCCCCTAGTAATAAAGTAGGAAGAAACACAAATACAGTAAAAGCAGATGAATAAAGTACAATTTATATATATATATATATATATATATATATATATATATATATATATATATATATATATATATGTAAAACAATAGATTTAAACAAGTTACCCAATTAACCAGAAAAAAGCTCAAAACTGATCCCTGTTCCAGCAGTCTTCAATCAGACAAGTTCTATCTGCACACCCCTTCTTACTAGGGTGCAGGGGATCCATCTTCAAAAAAAGATGGCATGGATCAGTGCTCAAGTTATACAAACAAAGCTAGTTTTAGCAAGCCTGAATCTGGTCTATGCTACAGCAACAAGGCACACCAATTTCAGAAAGAAACAGTTCAAATACTCAAGCACAATAAGCCTGTGACCAGAAATTCCCAGCTCAGAAGGGCAGAATCCAGCCTCTCCTCCCACAAGAGTGCAGACCACAAACCTTCTTAATGTAGAATAACTCGTGTGAAGCCCAAGTGCTTAAGCCAGAACTAATACACTTTTAGAATAGCAGACACTGGGCCTTCAATCAGCAATTCCCAGCTTAGAAGCATGTAAGCTACCTGTCCTGCCACAACAGTGCAGACCACAAACTTTCTTAATGTAAAACAGTCTGTATGAAGCCCAAGTGCTTAAATCAAAAGACTTAGAATAACAGTTACAATTTAATCAGGTTACTACCAAGCAGTAATAAATGCAGCAGAATAAATAAAATTGAGTACTTTTAAGAAAACAAAATAAAGTAGGAGGAAACACAAATACAGTAAAAGCAAATGAATCTTCTTCTTTTGGCTGTTCCCGTCAGGGGTCACCACAGCAGATCAACTGTTTCCATTTCTTGCTGTCCTCTGCATCTTGCTTTGTCAAACCAACCACCTGCATGTTCTCTCTCACCACATCCATAAACCTTATCTTAGGCCTTCCTCTTTTCCTGTTACCTGGCAGCTTCATCCTTAACATTTTTTTCCCAATATACTCTGAATCCCTCCTCAGCACATATCCAAACCAAAGTAATCTTGCCTCTCTGGCTTTGTCACCAAACCTACCAACCTGGGCTGACCCTCTAATATACTTATTCCTAATCCTGTATATCCATGTCACACCCAGTGCAAATCTTAACATATTCAACTTTGCCACGTCAAGCTCTGACTCCTGCCTTTTTGTCAATGCCACTGTCTTCAACCCATATAACATAGCTGGTCTCACTACCCTCTTGTAGACCTTCCCTTTCACTCTTACTGGTACTCGTCTGTCACAAATCACTCCTGGCACTCTTATCCACCCACTCCATCCTGCCTGTACTCTCTTCTTTACCTCTCTTCCACACTCACCATTACTCTGAACTGTTGATCCCAAGTATTTAAATTCATCCACCTTCACCACCTCTACTCCCTGCATCCTCACCATTCCTCTATCCTCCCTCTCATTCACACACATATATTCTGTCTTAGTCCTGCTGACCTTCATTCCTCTTCTCTCTAAAGCATATCTCCACCTCTCCAGGGTCTCCTCCACCTGTTCCCTACTCTCACTACAGATCACAATGTCATCTGCAAACATCATAGTCCACGGGGACTCCTGTCTGATCTCGTCTGTCAACCTGTCCATCACCATTACAAATAAGAAAGTGCTCAGAGCTGAACCTTGATGTAATCCCACCGCCACCATAAATGCATCCTTCACTCCCACCGCAGACCTCACCGCTGTCATACTACCCTCGTACATATCCTGTACCACTCTTACATACTTCTCTGACACTCCCGACTTCCTCATACAATACCACAACTCCTCTCTAGGCACCCTGTCATATGCGTTCTCTAAATCCAAAAATACACAATGCAACTCCTTCTGACATTCAATGAATAAAGTGCAAACATTTTTTTTTTTAAGTGCAAGAAGAGAGGAAGGAAGAACCTAAATGGGCTGGCCTTCTCAAATCTTCTCTTGGTATTATATAGAGTGAACACTAGACTCAGAATATGATCTAACTGTACTCAGTTAAGTGAGCAAATGAGATGGACCCAGGAGGAATGTTCTAATACATACTGACAGGAGGAGCGGGCAATTCCAGAGCCACCAACACTAATACCAACACAGGAATAGGGAGGGAGAGTGGGGAACTAGCACACTGTTCAGAAACGCACAATTAGGAAAAAGAAAAAAATGAAAATACAGTACTTTTAAAACTGCAAGTTTGTACTTAACAGAATATTAAAATTCACTACTGCAAGTTTCACTTAGCTTCAGCTTGTAATGCAGATGTTTGTTGCCAAGCAAGTCTCTCTGGAGTCGAGCATAAAATGATTTCTCAAACTTTGTGGCTAGCACTTAAAGTACAAAGTAATCCATCTAGGCTATTAAATATCAGATAAAGAAGTGATAACACCACCCCCTCTTATAGCAAAATAACTGCAGAGAGACACAAAGCACACTGTTCAGAAACATGCAATTAGGAAGCAAAAAATGAAAATACAGTAATTTTAAAACTGCAAGTTTCTACTTAACAGAAGACTAAAATTCACTACTGCAAGTTTCACTTAGCTTCAGCTTCTAATGCAGATGTTTGTAGCCAACAAAGTCTCTCAGGAGTTGAGCATAAAAAAAATACTCCAGGTACACCCTTAATATTGCATTCAGCAGAGAGGTCACCTGCAACCCACATATACAGCACTACAGATGCATTGGGGAAGTACTAGTCAACACCAGGGAGTGTATCCAAATATTACAGTTGTCACATGATAGGCTGAAGGAGCAGCATATCTGGCATGTACTGAGCATTACATAAACATGACACACCAGTGCATGACATTATGGCTAGAACATAGTAGCCTACACATATAAGGGTCATGCTCATGTTGTCCGGACATACAGAGGGTGCATACCGAATGACAGCAGTGAGGCCATGTAAAACTACTACACACAGATCAGGCAGGTAAAGTAGCAACAGGCCGTGTGTTGTCACCAAGTCTGTAGGCATTTAGAAGACTGATATGTTACTGAGTGGTATCAATATGTGTATGTTAACAAGTGTGATGCAGGATGGGATACCATATGGATATATACGTGGGATTGTCTGTAAAGTCATGGACAGGTAGCTATTATGGAGATGTGTGTGTGTGTGTGTGTGTGTGTGTGTGTGTGTGTGTGTGTGTGTGTGTGTGTGTGTGTACTGTTAGGCAATGCTGCACAGGTTTTAAAGGTGTTTATTGTTTTCCCCCACAGGTGGCGAGGTGGTGTCCTTACAGACACCAAAGATGATGATAGTACTGTTGAGGCACAAGTGGGGTTGTCAGGGGCTGACACTGTGCCAACATTTGACATTCACCTTTTAGCCACACCAACCCCACACACAGTTTCAGTGCCTATACACACCCCATCACCAGTGGCCATAGCGGACAGATAGCTGGTGTTCAGTGGAAATGCACAGGATAGTGTGGTAACCATGCCTACTGTGTCCAGTTGCAGCAGGCATAGCCAGATATCTGGCAGGGCACCACATAGGCAGATGTCCCAGGGTGCTCATGGTAGGGCTGCTGCACATCATGCCCCTGGAAAAGACAACATAGCTGGTACCAGCAGGCACATATTTCAGACTGTCATGGTGGCACAAACACGTATAGAACGTTACCACAGACAGGACCTGAGGCTGCAGAGGGCTGCTCTCATGTGAACTGGCTGGTGCCATCCGTGGATTAACTGAGTTCATGGATAGACAGTCTGGTGAGATGATGGCCCTCATCGACCGTGGTCTGTCCATGCTTGAACGTGTGGTGGGACTGCAGCGACAGCCGTGTGGATGTAGGTCAGTAACGCCAACAGCTGGTAGTCAACGTAAACCACAACAGGCCATGAGCATGTGGTCCTGGCCTGTCCCAGGAAGGACCTGGTACAGCAGACATTTATCATCATCAGGTGAGAGTAGCACATTGAGACCTGTACTTGGACGTGCCCGTGGAACCTCTGGCAGGCACAGTCCACGTGCCCGTGGCCAGAGGCAGTAAACTGCACACCCTGCCAGGTATGGTCTGCGGCTGTCCATAAACACCTGTGTAAGGTAGCCACATGGCATAACTGTGTGCATGCATACCCACACACTATGCAAACACACCTAGGGCAACCCCATACCTACACACACCACATCACTATGCCTAGCTCACCACAGTACACCCCTCATCCACTCACATGGTATCAAATGTATAGCCCACCCTCGGCCTCGGGCAAACCAACATCACACCCTGTGCATATGATGATACCTGTGCCACATCCCTGTCATCCATACCATCAATGCAGGGACAGGCTGGTATGGTTCTGATGCACATGGTGACTGTACTACAGAGTACCACAGTACTGCAGTGTAACATGTTGTAGGGAGTAAAGTGTAATGCATATATGGCACGTAGTGTAGCCATCCAGCAATGATGCCTTATAGCTGTTAGTAACACTGGTTGGTTGTGGTCTCTATAATGTTATCCATTTGTGTTGTAGGTGTACATGTGTGAGCACAAGGATGCCCTGTGCATATTTTGATACCTGTGCCACATCCCTGTCATACATACCATCAATGCAGGGACAGTCTAATATGGTTCTGATGCACACGGTGACTGTACTACAGTGTACCAAAGTACTGCAGTGTAACATGTTGTAAGGTGTAAAGTGTATTGCATAAATGGCAGGTAGTGTAGCCATCCAGCAATGATGCATTATAGCAGATAGTAACACTCGTTGATTGTGGTCCCTATAATGTTATCCATTTGTATTGTAGGTGTGCATGTGTCAACACGAGGATGGTCTGCAGTCATATTCCACACTGGGGTATGGCACTGTGGTGACACCATGGCTGTGACATATCTGCGGTACAGTTGAACACGTCACAGGTTATTAAAATGGTTATTGCCTGTGCCACATGGACAGGTGACCCGCTGAGGCATGCATACCCTGCAACCTGATGCAGAACCATCCACATACACGGACACTGTTACTTGGCAACACTGGGACTAGACCCCTACCTAGCTATGTAGTGATACTGAAGTGTGTGACTTACATTGCACACACCAAACAGCGTTTAGGGTGAGGTGTGTCCCAGGTTACATGTTAGATGCAGAATATCCCCAGACATGTACAGTATGCTAGTGGGGGATGTAATGGGTGTATATGGACTATACATAGTGTGACATACCATCATATACACATTAACAGACACATAACATCCAGACATGCATCCGAGATACCAGGGCCTAATTCTGCTAACTAACTTGACCGCGTGTCCAATGTGTTACAGGTAGGCTGCAAACAGCACATACATAACTGGCTTGGATTGTGATATCAGTTATCTGTATGGCTGATGGTGACATTGGTAACCATAACATGGTACAAGGGACATATACCGGGTGTACCTTGGTGTAATGACAGTGTACACAGCACCCACATCCCCCAGTGGATATTGTACTCCCTGTAATCCATGATGACACTGCCATACCCCCCATCACACATTGGCTGTCACTGTGATACAACCCATAGTATACCCTAACAGTGGTACTACAGGGATATGCATCTAATGCACATGCCACACACATAGTAGGGGGTTGCATTGTCATTCCTCATCTATGGGCAGCAACCACACTATCTGTACTACTGTATGGCTATGGGTATTGTAATAGGAGTATGTGGACTTGAAATGCTGTACCCTACAGATATATACGGACATGCACAACCACACACACATGCAAGAACACAATGGGTATCCCATGCCTATCAACCCATTTGAAAAACACTTTTATGCTGGTACTGCAAGACTTGTGTAGCCAGTATGGGGGGGGGGCTTAACAAGGTACATGTAATGTCCCATACAGCAGCAGTCACAACTGACTATGGCAATGGGTGTTGCATTGGTTGTGAAGGTCCTCATGGAATTCCCATGTATAGGTGTGCTAACACACAGGCACTGCTATACTCAGTCAGGCAGATGTGTCAGCACAGGGGTGCAGTACTGCAGGTGGTCATAGCTCTGTACCTAGCTATTGTCCAAGGGGAGATGGGTTGTGTAGGGGTTTTGTGTACAGTGGTAGCCTGTCACCTGCCAGGTGGCAGCAGGCAATCTATCGACAAACAGTACTTTGGTGACCCTCAGGGTGAGAATGACCTACATCAGCCAATACTCCAGGTGCCTCCTGCACATGGCCACTGAGGTGATCAAGTTGACATGTATGCAACATGCATTACAACACATGGTTAGTGTCTGTGATGGAGACCTGTACCCAAGAATGTTCTGTTGACTGTGGTAATGTAGTGGAGGTACCGATGGCATGTGGTGCGTACAGGGTGACATCTCCTATATATGCCAGTTTTTACACAACTGGGCAGACATGTCAGTGTCAATCAAGCTTAGGTTGCCTGTACATATCCCAGCTGGATACCTGCCATCTGCACATCTGTACAGGGACTGACAGTCATCAGCTTGGCAAGTAGACATGCAGTAGCATGAGTGTATTGACAGATAGACGTTTGACAACAATATGTATGCCATAACTACATGTCAGAAGCCCTCACTAACATGTGTTGTACAGGCGGTAGTCTACAGTTACATTCCACATGATGGATCATTACCCAGTAAGGGGTATATACTGTGTCACAGCTCACACACCAGGGATACAACAGGGAGGCCTCAGTGTCCAGCTATGCCCACAGGTGTGCCTGTTGTCAGTACTACATTTAGCACTCTGCTCTTGCCTGGGTTAGCACTGTCAACAGTAGTACTGCAATGATACACTACATGCCAGTGTGACAGCATGTACCCTGGGCTACTACACCTGTATGTAACACATTCACATGGATAATAATGCTGTACAGGCCTCATATATGTCTGTGTCCCACACATGACACTCACACCCCTTGCTACTGTAATGACAGCAGATAGGTGCATGTATTGTACATGCCATTACATACACGTATTACAGATTATCAGACTGGGTGGTGTGACCTGGGTACCAGGGCTAAGCCATGCTTAGAAAGTATCAACATTGCTGCAATATAACAGCTGAGCTGATTTGCACACTGGTAAGTGAAGCCTGCATTGTGTAAGCGCCCGTACGTTTACCCATAGCCCAGCACTGCTATAGCTTCACGCAAACACACGCAACATGTTTAAAGCTGCTCAAAACTGCCTTAACCACTCTGTATCTGACAGCCCTTGTTCTGCCCAGCAACAAAATGAACAGCCCTTGCAGGTCCTGAACCCAGGACCCTGTACACTGAAGTCACAACACTTAACCACTACACAATGACCAATGTGAAGACAGCTGTTGTTTTACCAATATAACTCTCAATACACATATTGAGTAGTATTGAACAATTGCCTTTAGTTCCTAAATTCTGTAGTCCTTGTTATTAATATGACTGTTGCATCACATATGTTGTTTTATCATAATGTACACATAGCAAATATATACGGTGAGATCCATCTGGGAGGGTATACACAACCGTGACGTTTACTCATGACAGGAATATGGTTGTATATATATAATAGGTCTATATATGTCTACATGTACATACACATGTCTACCCATGCATATGTCTGTATACACGTTTGTATAGTGCAACGTATATATGTTCATGTGTACATTTCTTTGTATGTGCATATACATATATCTATATATCTATATATATATATATATATATATATATATATATATATATATATATATATATATATATATATATATATATATATATATACATGTATATCTAGATATATGTATATATAGATATATGTATATATATATATATATATATATATATATATATATATATATATATATATATATATACATATATAATTATATGTAAATATAGCTATATATGTATGCATATCCTATGTGTACAGATATGCCTAGTTATGTTGGTATATATGTAGATATCAATAAATATATGTGCATACATATCTATTCTGATATGCCTACAACTGTCAATATATATGTAGATATCCATACATATATGTGCATATGTATCTCTATCTGTATATGTGTAGACATATATTGCTCTGTATATGTATATATCTGAGTGTTTATATGTATAGCTATGTACATATACATATCCTTCTATGTATGTCGATATGTATATGTGTATATATCTATATAGATATCTGGAGAATTATATATACCTATATGCTCACCATATGTCCTGAACATGGAGTGGAGCCCTACATCAGCTCCTATAGTCCCAACTTTGTAGTCCAAAGGGATGTCAGGTATGTATTGCAGGTATATTTGTAGACTATTGCTATTGTAATAGGGATTGTCTTCACAGACATGGTGTGTGTGGGAGGTCACATATGCTTTTAACATGTGCGCCATTGGCTACTGACAGACATCTTAAAGACATAACAGTACAGTACCACTGCTAGCACAGTAATGCTCCTGTGTACTACAGCAGAGATATTGCCCAATATATGTGGGCAGTCCTACACACCCTAGACAGTCAAGAAGTATACACAGAACCCCTTAGTGCAAGGCATGAGGACCAAGCCTGACAATGTGGATGTTAACAGCCATTTAGATGGGTATAACATGTACCTACTGGTATACATTTGCCCACATAGGTTATGCATTCACACACCCCTGTCTGTCCTGACAAATAATAACCACTGGTATAGAGGTGCCATGGCCACATAGTACCCACTAGTTATTGACATACATCTGTACTGCATCCCACTGCTTTGTCTGACATACATGACTGTTATGGTGGCCCAGCAGCAGCAGTATATCTGGCAAGTATCTGGACATGACATCTCACTGGGTAAGTACACTAAGCTGCTAGGCATGTAACAAAGCACTGTGCAGGCTACAGGCATACTGGCTCAACACTGGCCAACATTTCCTATGGGGGAATACACATGTACCTGCATATATATCAGGCTCTACAGGCATGTCACAGCACAGAGTAACATCCACCTGTCTGTAAATGCATAACCACAACCAATGTGAACACAGCCACAGCCATATATGGCAACCTACTGTAATATCACAGTATAAGGACTATCTGTTCAACATCATCCTCATATGAGTCACTCACACACTAACCCTATATTTACTGGCCTGCTACACAGTGTGGTCCAATGTCTGTCTGTGGTATGGAACATGTGTGTGTTTGGCCCTACAAACATGTAAGCAGATAGAGTAACATACAGTGGAGCAGCATGTAACATCAGATAGACCAGGACAAAGAACAATGCCATATACCACAATCTGTACACAGGCCAAGGTACATATTAACAATACACACACTGTCAAAAATCACCGTAAGTACATAGACCTCAGTATTGTACACACAACCACAGAATGTCCAGGTTATGTCATCAAATATAACCCCTACTATACATAATGTGTAGCAGTCTGATATCTCACTGGCTTGTTATTAGATATGATGTCACTAAATATGGTCTACAGCACATAAGCACCTATTACTGCATGACATATGCACAAAGGGTGACAGAGTTGTGGCTGAAGGCACAAACACAGGGCCAATATTTACAGGTTACTGTTATAACCTCATACATTTACTGTTGTAACAGGGTTTGTTGCAACATATGTCCTATGCAGGATATGACGTCAGTAACTCTCATGGATGTCACCATCTACAGACTGCAATCCTCACACTACCTTCTGCAGTTCACAGATAGGTGCTCTGTGGGTAACACACATGAAACAAAAGGCACTACACACTGCCCAGTCTGCAGATGACCCTCCAGATGGGGGTTTCTTCATAAAGATAGCACTGACTTGACAGGTATTAAAACATGTAGGACAGCCATATCCATACACACCCTGTTACAGTCTGTAGTCAGGTCAGGCACATCCCCCTCCTGTGTGTTGGTCTGTTTCCACAGTGTATGTTGTTAGAAGTAAATTCCCAATCCATCTGTGATGCTGTTTGCCAAACAACAGATTGAGTTCATAGGTTCATAGGTAGGTACTAGGCTATCGGCCCGAGGGCCTATACAAGCCCAGCCAAAAAGGTACCCTGGCTTTTGCCACCCAAGAAAATTATTTTCTTGTGCCACTGTCGAGCAGAGCCACAGAGGTGATCCTCGGGGTGAATTTCCTATTTCCCATCCAATCATCAAGATTTTTCTTGAAGAGTGCTAATGAGGAGCTTTGTTTGATATAGATAGGTAGTTTATTCCAGAGTATGGGAAGTCTCTGGGACAGAAATCTATCCCTCCGATATGTTCTGTTTATTGTGGTGACAAGGTTTAGGTCCCTAGAGCATGTAGCTCGGAGGGATTGGGATTTCTTTAATTGGAGCATGTCCAACAGCTCTGGGTTTGATATAGCTTTGTATGTTAGGCAGAGATCACCTCTGAGTAGGCGATATGCGACTAAGTAAAGTTGAGTTTTTTGAGACGGTCTGCATAGGGCATCTGTTTGAGGCCAGTAATCCTCTTTGTGAGGTATTTTTGTGGCCTTTCCAGTTGTTGTACATGTCTTGCGAGGTATATACCAAAAGGGGCATTGTACTCTATAATGGGTCTAATGAGTGATGAGTAGAGGGGAACAATGACCTCTTTTTTCTGGATGAGAAACCTTTTGTGATGAGGTGTGCCACATAGAAGGATTTCCTGACTGCTGTGGTGATGTGATTATCAAAGGAGAGACTACTGTCCACCTGTGTCCCAAGGTCTCTTATCACACTTTCAGTGTTAAGTATACTACCCCCTATGTTGTAGTTCATTGGTACAGAGTTTTTACCAAAGGGGATGACAATGCACTTTTTGGCATTCAGCTTGAGGCCATGGCTTTGACACCAGGCATCTGTCTCAGTGAGGCCCTTTTGTAGGATGTCCACATCATTAGGAGTTTTGATTATGGCTCCTAGTTTGCAGTCATCTACGAACTTCGTTAGCCAAAGACCTTCTGTGTTAGCCTGTACTTCAGAGAAGTAGATACCAAACAGGAGAGGACCCAGGACTTAACCCTGTGGTACTCCACTTGTCAGTGGTCTGAAGTCGGATTTGGAGTCTGCTACTTTCACAGTGTGGGTTCTGTCAGTGAGCCAGTTGGCAACCCATCTTGTGACATAGGGATTTATACCTAGTTTAGTGAGTTTATCTATAATTCCAGAGTTGGGGGTGGTGTTGAAAGCCTTGGCAAGATCTAGATAGGCTGTGTGAATCTTCCTGCTCACAGTGAATGAAAAGGCCCAACACCAACATGATATTCCTAGATACTGGAGTGTGTTACCATGCAACTGGATATGGGAATGTTACCTCAGCTGTTCCATAAGCAATCAGCAAGAGGAGTGCTGTAATTCATTCAGAGGCCATCAGCTGATCATGAGCATCACATAAAATACACATGCTACTGCCTAAGCAAAGCAGGTGTAAGTCTCCGTATCCACCAGAGAGGGAGTGAGAGTGTCAGATAGAGGCAAAGAATAGTCAGGGAGGGGTGGGAGAGTAAAACATAAGCATGTTTGTGTCACACACCTTCCAGTACAGGGTGTCAAACCCCTGATATCTATGTAGTGCTATTACGTGTCTATGCAGTTACTGGATGTGCCACATAGGTTACATAGAGAGGAACCCTCAAAATGTATATGTGGTGGTGAGTGACATTTACAACAGGGATATGGTAGCTATATGGTAGGTGTAGTACACATGGCTGTCCCCATGAACAGGTGTCAGTGTCAACACAGCCACACTCTCACAGGGACGCACACACATTGACACACTTGGCATGGCCAGGATTACAACTCATCACTAGTGAGATTGCCACAACACAGTACTGTGCAGGTATCACATGCACCACAGTGGTCATATGGAGGTTATATGGGCAAAGGGTATGTGGAGGTGTCTGACATCAGACAGCATGCTTTAGTATGCTAATGGGGGTTGTAGTGAGTGTGATTGTGGTCATAGGCATCGTACAGCACACACACAGACACAGGCTGCCAGTACTGACATGCATGGGTGCATTGCTTTATGGGTGTGTAGTGGTCGACTGTGCCAGATGGCTATACAAGGCTAGGTTATGGGTATACCTTGGCATCAGGCCACATGACAATGGTCTGCAGTGTGGCTCAGGGGTGTAGTGTCTGGATTTGCCCACACAGGTGGGTATTGTATTCACCATCCAATCACCTTGGTAACTGTTGTGTGTGGCCAACGCTGTGCATTGCTTGCCATGTATGTGTTTCTTAGTCCATGACATGGACGGTGTCTGGGATGTGCACAACTCCCACATGCATGTACATTGACATGTGGAACTGTACCTGGGGTATCTGGCCCATGTTGTGTACTAGATTCTTATCATCAGATGTGTCAGTCCTGGCCTCATGTGTTGGGAACTGTTAATGGACAGCAGGTTGACCCTGCACCTACATCGATAGCATGATACCTGTATTCCCTGGTGTCAGTGGCATCTGTCCATACATGGCCTGTTTTTCAAGCATGGTATATCCTTTGTGGGTCACATTTGATGACACCACAGGTGCTGCAAGTGGCCAGTGGGGAACATAGGAAAGGTGCACTGTCGGCATGTAAGTGCCTATTGGACTGATGGACAGGGTGCCATGCCTACTGTAGCCCACTGCAGTCACACCATGGTTACTATCAGTGGGCAATATGCAGTGTACTACCAACATAGCAGTTGTTGCCAAGGCAAGTGTGTGTGTGTGTGTGTGTGTGTGTGTGTGTGTGTGTGTGTGTGTGTGTGTGTGTGTGTGTGACATGGGTTGAGAGTGTTCTCTGGGTAATGCAAGGGTTGCTAACTTTGTTCTCCTGGCCTTGATGTCACATGTAGGGGTATGGATTTGTAACCCAGCCTCTCAGCTATTTCACATCTGTTATCCCTGTAGGGTGGACATTGTGATATATACTAGGGCCACCATATAAGAAATTTGCAAAATCCACTCCACATTGAGTCCAGTTGTTATACACTCACATCTATCTCCACAAAGGATACAAATGACAAACACAGACACAGGGACACCTGTCATGTCTCAGATTAGAACTCCTGCCTAACTAGTTTACTACACTACAGCACTACTCAGTTATAGGATGCACTACGGAGATTACTAGAGTTCTCCTTCCCCAAAGGTGTACTTTACAGTAAATGATATCAGCAGGATTGACAAAGTAGGGCATTGGACTTGTAGTGAGTGTGACTAGTCTAAAGTGCATTGCTCTCTACACAGACATAGACACACACAAAAAATATCCATAACTACCATGTGTGGGAATAGAACCCCTACCGGAGTTCTGTATCACACCACAGCATGAAGCTGTTGTAGGACTCCCCACAGGGATTACTGGAGTACTCCTTCCACAAGGATGTATTTCACAATGAATGAAATCAGCAGGATTGCCAAAGTAGGGCATTTGAATTGTACTATTCAGCCAAGCTTCTCGTGGTCCTGCAGAGTGGAGCTAGCAGTAGAGAGGCTAAAAGAGCGACTGCTAACCTGATAAAAGTGTTTTTTTTCCTGCTACTACCTGGGGAACTGTCCAATCTAGCTAAACTGCAAGTATTTCTGCTTCTTGGACTGTTTTAAACTGTTTAAAGTTGTTTTTACACCTGCACTTTTAAAGTTTGTCCTGTTTGTTGCATTTACCTGTTGAGGCTACACATTCAGGTGTGCTAGCCTGTGTTACATATTTATTGCAGTTTCCTGCTGTTTGTTGCAAAAAAAAAAAAAAAAAACATTATCCTTATTTCTCGTCTTTCCTGACCTAGAGTAGTCCAAATACAGGCTTTGCTGTATTCTGGACTTTTGGAAAGTTCCTCTGTTGCCCATTTCCTTTCTGGGATAAAGGGAGGCTTTTTTGTTCACCAGTGGCAGTGGGGAGCTTAGAGCAGCCTATCTATCCCTGGAGGAGTGTTCCCAGCACAATAATCTGGTAGTCTATTGGCCGTTTTGGGCCAATTTCTAGCTCTTTCAAGTCCCCCTGTATAAAACCCGCTTTGGCGTGGTTTTTGCTCTTGTTACTACTCAGCCAAGCTCCTCGTGGTTCTGCAGAGTGGTGCTAGCAGCAGAGAGGCTAAAAGAGTAATTGCTAACCGGATAAAATTGTTTTTTTCCTGCTAGTACCTGGGTGACTGTCCAATCTAGCTAAACTGCAAGTATTGCTGCTTCTTGAACTGTTTTAAACTGTTTAAAGTTGTTTTTGCACCTGCACTTTTAAAGTTTGTCCTGTTTGTTGCATTTACCTGTTGAGGCTACACACTCAAGTGTGCTAGCCTGTGTTACATATTTATTGCATTTTCCTGCTGTTTATTGCAAAAAAGAAAAAAAAAACAAAAAAAAATCCTTGTTTCCTGTCTTTCCTGACCTAGAGTAGTCCATATACAGGCGTTGCTGTATTCTGGACTTTTGGAAAGTTCCTGTGTTGCCCATTTCCTTTCTTGGATAGAGGGAGGATTCTTTGTTCACCAGTGGCAGTGGAGAGCTTAGAGCAGCCTATCTATCCCTGGAGGAGTGTTCCCAGCACAAGAATCTGATAGTCTATTGGCCGTTTTGGGCCAATTTCTAGCTCTTTCAAGTCCCCCTGTATAAAATCCACTTTGGCGTGGTTTTTGCGCTTGTTACTACTCAGCCAAGCTCCTCGTGGTCCTGCACAGTGGTGCTAGCAGCAGAGAGGCTAAAAGAGTGACTGCTAGCCTGATAATTTTTTTTCCTGCTACTATCTGGGCGACTGTCTGATCTAGCTAAACTGCAAGTATTTCTGCTTCTTGAACTGTTTTAAACTGTTTAAAGTTGTTTTTGCACCTGCACTTTTAAAGTTTGTCCTGTTTGTTGCATTTACATGTTGAGGCTACACACTCAAGTGCACTAGCCTGTGTTACATATTTATTGTATTTTCCTGCTGTTTATTGCAAAAAAGAAAAAAAAAAACAAAAAAAAATATCCCTGTTTCCCGTCTTTCCTGACCTAGAGTAGTCCAAATACAGGCTTTGCTGTATTCAGGACTTTTGGAAAGTTCCTGTGTTGCCAATTTCCTTTCTTGGATAAAGGGAGGCTTCTTTGTTCATCAGTGGCAGTGGCGAGCTTAGAGCAGCCTATCTATCCCTGGAGGATTGTTCCCAGCACAAGAATCTGGTAGTCTATTGGCCGTTTTGGGCCAATTTCTAGCTCTTTCAAGTCCCCCTGTATAAAACCCGCTTTGGCGCGATTTTGGGCATAGCGCAGCATCAGGCAGCTCTGCTTAATTGGGTTTAAACCATTCTCGCCTCCACAAAGTCTGCTCTTCACTTTTTCCCTTAGACCTGATCTAGTTCTCATAATAAACACCCTATTCCTACTCTAAAGCCTGGCACTTGCTCACTAAAGCAATTATATAAGTCAGCACTAAAAAATTAAAAGCACTACACCCTCACAAACTCCCCTTGAGTACCTTGTTCCCCATTGGCCCTTTTATTCAATTATAAAGAAATTCCCAATACTATTCTAACATGTCCAAAGGTCAGTTGTCAATCTCCTCTCCGGTCCAGCTGGTGAATCTGGGAATCTTGAGGGAATGTTACAACTGCCTCATGTACACAGACAACCCTCTCCTCCTCCCAACAAATTCCAACACATGTGAGAGATGCAACCATATAGTCAAACTGGAGGTTAAGCTCTCTCAACTCAGTACTGGCGTAACCAGTCAGGAGGAGAAGGAAACCATACTCACTACAATTCCAGTCTCACATAGAACTACCACGACAGCAAACCAAACACATAAACACACAAAAACATACTCAGAGGCTCTAAATAAAAATCTGAACGCTGATAAAATAAACAATATCCACAGGAACCACACATGGCAGAACTGTGTCTACTTCAAAATTCACAATGTCTCAAACTTTACTCAACTGAATGATAACGCGAACTTCAGACGACAGTCCAAAAGCTTTTATTAAAGACTGTAAGCGCTTTCACCGTGCTGGCTTCATCAGACAAACATTTTAAAATCCAGAACATTTAAATAGTTCATTCAACGCCCCCATTGGTAGAAACAAACTCTGACATCACCAATCAAATAGCATTGTTACTAAAAACCTAGTCAAATAACACATACTAAATTAAAATCTATGTAGAAACTATATTACAATTTTTAATTAAAAGGTGGATACATCAAAATGCGATACTGCAAATAGCATAGAAATGATATACCATTTATGATTTAAAACGAATATCAAAATTTATATTTTATATGAGCATTAACTAATTGATGATGCTAAAAAATAATCATTTCTAAACCACAGAGCATTCAGAATTAAACTACAATATATCCATTGAGAAATTAACCTGAAGAGCTTCGCTACACTCAAAGCTCCATTCAAACCCTGCAAAAAATGCGGGGACAACACTGAGTGTCGGCTCAAATTAGTTCCAAAAGCATATGTGACCGGCACAAGATTCAAAGGGATATAAAAACAACACTGAATAAAAAGAAAAAGAAAAAACATCAAACATTCTTTTGGGAACAATTAACCTTCTATTCTGCAGAATGGGTCTAAGAGAGGCTTTATCATTCAGGCCAGGGACCTTGTCAGCTCTGGTTCTTACAATCCATCTAAGCTCACATTCTTCAGTGTAAGTCTAAATATCCCCCCCCCCCCCTTCATTGGGTCTAATAAACTGTAATACTAAAAAAAGAAAAGGAGTGTGTAGTACCCATACTTTTAATATGTCTAGCCAATGCATTCGAGTCCGTACTTACTCATATGTGGTAAATATGTTCCCTAATCCGTTCCCAGAACCTTCTATTGGTTTTGCCTATGTAGAAGGTATCACATGATGTACATCTGGCAAGATATACCACATTCTCACTCTGACAGTTGGTATCCGTGTGGAAAGTATACTCAACACATGATACTGGATGTACAAAATTGCACCTTTGGTGTATATATTGACATTGTCTACAATGATGGCATGGTCTAGTATTAGACTGGTCACATAGATAGCGCCCTTCAAAGCTGTTGAGAGGATGATGACACAGAATCTGTCTCAAATTCTTCCTGTTCTTAAAGACAAATTTAGGTTGAGGACCAACTATACTGCTAATATTCTCATCCAAGAGAAGTGTATCTCAGTGTCTCTCTAGGATTGCCATCATTGGTTCAACATCAGAAGTATAAAACATAGGAATTCTAAGAAAGCTACTATTATCCATAGACCGTGTTGAACTCCCCATGGTGGCTACTTCAGAGAAATAGGGACTAACCCTAGTTGTCCGTAGGGAACTAACCAGGGTGATGGCTCTATCCACCTCCTTATGGCTATATCGTCTGTCTCTTAATCTCTTCCTGAGGTTGGACAATTCCATTGAATAACCATTTTCTGTAGGGTTAAGTCTCGAGACTCTCATAACCTGCCCCTTAACAACATTGCCAAACACAAAAGGGGGGTACATACTGTCCCTATGAAGTAAGGTATTTCTATAACAAGCCTTCCTGTGAACTGCAGTATTTAGCAAGCCACTATCAAGCCTCTCAATAGTGACATCCAAAAATGATAACCCATGTCTAGATGAACAGACTGTAAAACTAAGATAATCAGTTAACCCATTAACTACTGAAACAAAGTTGTGCAATTCAGCTTCATTTCCTCTCCAAATCAAAAACAAATCGTCAACAAAACGTCTATAAAATCCGGCATACCGTTGAAATTCCTGAAGAGGAAACAAACATTCCTCTTCCCAACTTGCCATCACAATGTTGGCGTAGCTATTAGCACAAGATGTGCCCATAGCTATGCCATCATTCTGTATAAAAGTTTTACCATCAAAAAAGAAAATATTGTTGTGTAATACTGTCTCCAAAAATAATGTCAATAATTCAATTGCCTTGGCTTCCAAGACTGAATGCTGCGATAAATACTGGTGCACCTTAATTACTCCTATGTCATTCGGTATTACAATAAATAAGCTCTTGACATCCATAGTGACAAGGATGTAAGGCTCATCATCCCTAGTGTTCTTCATAAAAGTATACAAATCCAAGAGGAATTGTTTACTGTCCATCAAAATCACAGGATTATCATCAACGATGGGTCTCATAAAATATTCCAAGTATAAAGACAAATGTTTGGTGACCCATCCTCTCCCTGCTACTATGGGACGCAGTGGTGGTGTTGTCAAGGACTTATGAACCTTGGGTAAACCCTGTATGATGGCAACCAAAGGTTTATTAACTCTGAGAAATTTAAACAAATTGAGGTTAATGTCTTGGCTCATTAACAATTCACTCGGCCTTCCTGAGAACACTGGAAAATATGAAGGTCTCTCCAAACACCATTATATTGGACGACTTCAACTACCCAAACATAGACTGGGAGCATTACACTAGCTCCAACACCCTAGCCCAAAGGTTCCTAGAATTTATAAACTCAAATGCTATGGAACAACTTGTTACCACTGCCACAAGAGGGGAAAACATACTGGACCTGATAATCACCAACATGGGGGCTCTATGCTCCAGACCAGAAGTGTATCCCTCACTGGTAAGATCAGACCATAAACTAATCTCACTGGATATCACATCCCGACCCCACTCTCTGCCCAGAAAACCACAGTGAAAAACTTCTCTAAAGCAAATTTCACACTCCTCAAAACCGTGATGGAATCCTTCAAAGCCCCCAGGCCTGTGGAAAATACGGCCCAGACCGCAGAATCCTTTATAAAAGCATTCTATGAGCACCTTCAGGAATGCATGGATCATGCAATCCCAAATAAAACCAAGACCCACTCCTCCAAAGGCAGGCATCCTGTCTGGTGGACCCCAGCCACAAAGAAACTATACAATAGAAGGAGGAAGCTACTACATGATAGAGCAAAATCCAAAAAAGGGAAGGCATCTCTGATCAGTATTAGCAAAAAGGCCAGCTTCGAGAGAAAAATTGCACAGGACACTAAGGATAATCACAAGGCTTTCTTTAGTTATGTTAGGAACCTGGGTGGGAATTCCCAGATATGCTCAGAATTAGTCCAAAATGACAAAAAATACACTGAACCCACAGACATTGCCAACATCCTAGCTGACAGGTTCAGCGCAAACTTCTCCCCCCTCCACCAAAAGGGCAAATATCTATCCCAGCAGAGTGCTGCCCCCCTGACATCTCAGATGCTCAGGTAAGAGCCGTCCTCTCCAAAGCAAAAAACACAGCATCAATGGGACCAGACGGTGTCCCGGGCTGCATCCTACATGAACTCCAAGAAGAGCTAAACCCAAACATAAAACTACTGTTCAATGTCAGCCTTACTACAGGATATGTACCCAAAGAGTGGCGTACAGCAACAGTGGTCCCTCTCCAAAAAGATGGTGCCTCAACGGATCCTGGAAACTATCGCCCATAAGCCTGACTAGCTTTGTCTGCAAAGCTATGGAAAGGATCATCATGGACCTCATAATTAAAGATATTGGGGACCTACAGACACTGGATGCTACCCAGTTTGGCTTTGTTAAGGGCAGATCCTGCCTCTTAAACCTGGTCGATTTCTTTAAAACAGTCACCAAGGCCATTGACGAGGGGAAGGTGGTCCACACAGCCTACCTGGACCTTGCAAAAGCCTTCGATACAATACCCCACTCGGGCATTATAGATAAGCTCACCAGCTTAAATATAAACTCCTATGTCACTAGATGGGTTGCAAACTGGCTCAAGGACAGAACCCACATGGTTAGAATTGCTGGAGCCATGTCAGACTCCAAACCAGTTACAAGTGGCATCCCACAAGGCTCAGTCCTGGGACCTCTCTTGTTCGGTATACATTTCTCGGAGGTACAGGCCAACACGGAAGGACTGTGGCTGACCAAGTTCACAGATGACTGCAAACTAGGTACCATAATCGACTCTCCAGCCAACACAAGCATCCTACAAAAGGGCCTCATAGAAACAGACAACTGGTGCCAGAGCCATGGCCTCAAGCTAAACGCCAAAAAGTGTATAGTCATCCCCTTTGGCAAAAACAAAGTGCCCACAAATTATCACATAGGTGGTAATCCATTAAGTACGGAAGAAGTAATTAGGGACCTGGGCACCCAAGTTGATAGCAATCTCTCATTTGAAAACCACGTGGCCAAAGTGGTTAGAAAAACATTTTATATAGCCCACCTAATCATGAAGGGATTCACATCTAGATCAGGGGAGGTCATCGTGCCTCTTTACTCATCCCTCATCAGGCCCATAACTGAGTACAATGCCCCTTTTGGGGTGTACCTTACCAGACACCTGCAGCAACTGGAAAGACCCCAAAAGTACCTCACCAAGAGGATCAAAGGGCTCAAACAGATGCCATATGCTGCCCGGTTAAAGAAACTCCAGCTCTACTCAGTGGCATACCGCCTGCTCAGAGGCGATCTGTGCCTGACATATAAAGCCATGTCCAACCCGGAATTAATGGACATGCTACACCTCAGAAAATCCAAATCCCATCGAGCTACGCGCTTGAGAGACTTGAACCTCAGCACTGAAATAAATAGGACATGCTGGAGGGACAGATTTATAACCTAGAGGCTCCATTCACTTTGGAATAAAATCCCACTCCAGGTTATGCAGAGTCCCTCACTGACTCTCTTCAAGAGGAATCTTGATGAGTGGATGGGAGATCGTAGGTTTACCCTGGGTATCACTTCTGTGTCACTGTTAGACAGAGGCACAGTATACTAACCTCGAAAAAGGGCATAGCAAAATTCATTTCAAATGGGTGGTGAAAGCCAAACGCACACTGGCTTGGCTTAAAAATGCCCTAGGGCAGATAGCCTAGTATGAACCTATGAACCTATGAACCTATAACTAGCATAAAATGCATTGCTCCCTACACAGACATAGTAACACACAAAAACATCCACAACTGCCATGTGTTGGAATAAACCCCCTACCAGAGTCCTATATCACACTACAGCATGAAGCTGTTATAGGACACACCACTGGGATTAATGGAGTACTCTTTCTCCAAAGGTGTATTTCACAGTGAATGACGTCACCAGGATTGCCAGAATAGGGCAATTGAATTGTAGTGAGTGTAATTAGCATAAAATGCATTCCTCCTTACACAGAAACACACACACAGGTGCCATGTTTGGGATTAAAACTCCTACCTAACTAGTTTATCACGCTACAGCAGTAAGCAGTTATAGGACGTGTCACATAGATTACTGGGCTATAGTTTTCCAAAAGGTGTATTTCACAGTGTATGACATCAGCAGCCTTGCCAAAGTAGGGCATTTGAATTATAGTGAGTGTGACTAGATTAAAATGCATTGCTCTCTACACAGACAGAGACACACACACACAGTTGCCATGTCTGGGATTAGAATTCCTACCTAATTAGTTTATCACACTACAGCAGTACGCAGTTATGGAATGCATCACTGAGATTACTGGGCTATACCTTTCCCAAAGGTGTATTTCAAAGTTGATGACCTCAGCAGGCTTGTCATGGTAGGGCTATGGGGAGGGAAATGTGTGTGCATGGGCCATAACCCATTCATCTAGAGGTTGACACACCACATGTGAGCACATGCAGGGTTATATTCCACAGGTACGTGTATAAAGCTGCTAGATGACTACTTCCTTGTACAGTCATGTAGCACAGATAGCACTTGCACTACATAGTCTGTAATGCTGACAGATAAAGGTGGCTAATGTCTACAGTGAGTGACATCTGAACCTCATGTGGTTGTAGCCATTTGGCTGTATGCTGGGTGGGACAGGCCTCATAATGGATGTCTCCTTGTCACAGTCACTCTATTCCACACATCTATGTACATCTACTTTTGGCTTATTATAGTGTGTTGTCCTTGGATATATGCCTGTATTCCTATCCACGGTGTGTGCAAAACATGAGTGGTGCATACTGAGGAGTGTCTGCACTAACATCTGCAAATGCCAGATATGTCTGGTCCACTGTTGTTTGCAGACATGGGCTTCATTTTTTTTAAGTGTGTGAGCATGCACAGTATGACCTTTCAGTATGTTGTTGTCTGACATTACCTTCATTTCTCTATGTGTGTGAGCATGCCCAGTATTCCCTTCTGTATTGAATGTGTGGATCGATTCCAGGTAGTTTGTACTCCAGTGCAGACCTTTGTGTTGTAAAGGTAGCTAACTGTTTCTGCAGGGTATCCATCGATCATTTGGCAATATGGGGACAAACTGTGCAGGGGATAGTGTGTACTGTAGGTGATTGTGTCTATGCTGCTTCAGCTGCATGGTACTGCTGTTAGCAGAGATATTCAGACATGTGTACTGTTATACACAGTGATGTTTTCTGTCCTCATGTACTGCCAGATGGACGTTATTGCTCACTGTGATGTCTTGGGGGACAAGGGTGACTGCAGCTGTCTCCAGTATTGTGGGCAGACACCTACGTATTCATGGTAAGTTATGCCATTCTGGATGGGGAGCTGCAGACACTTGCTGCTTGGTCTGTGTATCCAGTTCTGCACCTTGGTACAGTGCTGGCAGAGGATCCCATACTTGTACACCCATTGACATGACAGTATGGGCTTATCTTGCTGTGGCAATGCCTCACAGCTGCACAGATTCGCACAGGTTACCCAGAAGCAGGGGCCATGGTTCAGGACATTACCCTGTTGTGGTGTACAGGCAGGTGTGTTGCCACCTACTTATGTGTTTGCAGCCAGGGATAGTGTGTGCACACAGTTTGGTGTCAGACCCTGCACATTCCATGCTGCCCATGCTCCCTCCCCCATCTGTTATTCTAACCTCTTCCATACATTATGCATACATTCTCTGATACTTTCCCTAAGGGTATCACCCCATCACAGATGTGTGTTAGTGTTGGTCCACAATTCATGCAGTGGGACATGGTGGACATGTTACTGTGGTTTGTCCACATGGTCTTGCATATGGCTTATGTGGAGTGTGTTATGTTGTTATTTGGGTGTCCATGACATAGCATGTATTGTCAGTACGTGGAGACACAGGCCTTTGGCAGAGGCCTGTGGAGCATTAGGTGTTGCTGCGGGCCAGATGTGGCAGGTTGTTGCATTCTGTCAGTCCTACAGTCTCAGACCACCATACAGTATATTCCCCTGGAATGACAGGGTAGGTGTGATAGGTGTTCATGCCAATACCTTCTATCAGTCTTGATCTAGTGGTGTGGATGCTGGCAGATTACTGCCCACAGCTAGGGACACACCTGCATAGAACACCTGCACTGCATGCTGCATTCTTCCGCTATTGCCATATACAGGTGGGGTCATACTGTACCCATTCCCCACAGCAGGGATATGACCAGAGAGGTACCTGTGGGTGGTGTTTGCATGAGCTGGGTGCATGTGTGCTATGGACACTACTTGCATTTGACACACAGATATTCATGGGGCATTTCAGTTATGCTGGCATGTGCAGGTACATCAGCTGTTTCCCAATACATCACTCCTACCTCCTTTGTGATCTGCAAGTGTGCGGGCAGACATCACCGGTATCCCCTACTACAGGACCAGTTACTGTGATGCATACCTGTATGTACAATTCCAAGGGTGTCTTCATTTCACAGTGACACAATATATACTGTATGTCTGGGATCCTTCCCCCTGTGTACTGCTTGCATATCTAGCCCAACAGCCATGCCATGTCAGTCTTTCAGATGGTGACACATATTACCACCATACATTTACAATGGCTTACTGCTAGCATTTGTTATACTGGTGGGTATTGTCTTTGGCACTGTAGTTGTGAGGGCTTGTCCCTGTCATCAGCAGTAGTGGGCAATGGCCACCAGGTCTTACCTCAACATGCATACATACTGACCACTCTCACATAATATGAAACACACACCATCCTAACACACACAGACCTGCATATTGTGCAAATGCTACAACCTATCCTGCTACCTTGGCCATCTCTGGCCATCTGTGCTCCACTCATATTATACCTACTCATACATGTTACTACATTTCTACATAGGATGGGGGGGGCAGACGTGACTGTTACTACATTTCTACACTGGATTGGGGGAAGGGGCACACCTGATTGTTTGTACATGTCTACATAGGAGTGGGGGGGCACATCTGACTGTTACTACATTTATACATAGGACTATGGGGGGGGGGACACCTGACTGTTTCTACATTTCTACAAAGGATTGAGGGGGCACACCTGACTGTTACTACATTTCTACGCTGGATTGAGGGTAGGGGCATACCTGACTGTTTCTACATGTCTACATGGGAGTTGGGGCACACCTGACTGTTACTACATTTCTACATAGGGTTGTTGGGGACAAACCTGAATGCTTTTACATTTCTACACAGGATTGGGGGCACACTTGACTGTTACTACATTTCTACATAGGATTGGTGGGACACACTTGACTGGTTCTACATTTCTGCACATGAATGGGGGGGCACACCTTACTGCTTCTACATGCCTACATAGGATGGGCGGGCACACCTGGCATTTGTACACATTTGCTATTACTGTACTGGTATGTCAGGTACTTCATTTCATTCTGTATTCTAAACTATCATGCTGACTAGAGGCATATCAGTGTACTACAGGTCTTAGCTTTGGTTGACCTACATATTAGTGTCTGACTTCCTACCCTTCAGAACTAACATCCCACTGCATGACATGCTGTAGTCTGTCTGTGTAGGCCTGGGGAGGAGGTTACCCATAGGCATCATTCAGAGGCCGTAGCACAGCCTCTGTTTGTGTTTGTCTACACCTGTCCTGCTGGCTGAGACTGTTGTTGGGTAAGTGAACCTCCCTGACTGGCATGTGTGAGTCATATGGACACACATGTTGCCCAGCACATTTCCTGCAGTGGGTTTTGTCACCCTGTGTAGTACTGGCTACTATGGTGATGCCAGTATTTGTTACAGATGTCATGGTGCCACTATAGGTGTCTACTATCTGCTGGCATACCATTCAGTCACCTGATTACTTTGGATGTTCACATCCATACCATAGATGCAGGTAACAACACATTCTACTCCATTCGGCAAGTGGTAGGTTGATTGACTTACCTTGTGGGTGTGCCAGTATTGAGGATGGTGCTGGAGGGCTGCCTATGTCAGATGCACATAGTACACTCCCTATACATGGTTGAGCACAGATATTGTCATGTTTGACATCCCTTTTACTGTATGTGTGAGTCAGAGAGTGGTGTCATTCCCTGGGTCCCTACTGTGTCAATGTATGTGCTATGTGTTGCCTCTTTGCCAAGGCCAGGGCATACTGGGCATGCCTCTATCTGCCTACTGGGGCAGGCTCAGGTTGTTCATCCTCTGAGTCACACTGTTCCTGTGCAGGCCTTGGCATTGGTGGGGGGCTGTGTGGCCCTGTCCCATGCTGTTCCTGCTGCAGCTGTTTCCACAGGATCATATTGTGTAGCATGGCACATACCATAACAATTTGAGTACATGTAGCTGGTGAGTACTAGAAGGTTCCACCGGATGTGTCCAGCCACCGGAACCATGACTAGAGTATCCCAAACACACGCTCTAATATAAGTCTGGTCTGTGCGTGCGCCTCATTATGGCATTCTTGTTCAGGTGTGTGTGCATTTCTGATGGGTGTCATCGGCCATGGCTCCAGTGTGTAACCAGCATCCCCTACTAGGTGACTGTAAGGGATGTCCCCACTGGCAAATCTCTGGTACAGCTGCACCAGATGCTGGATGTGGGAATCGTGATAGCTTCCAGGGCAGCCAGCACACACATTCATTATAATGCTCTGGGCATCACACATGACATGGCAGTTGATGGAGGAGGCCCTTGCAGTTGATGTAGACCCTACTCTGATCACCAGGTGGTGCTTTGATGTGTATATTATATGAGTGCAGTCTATAGCACCCACTACCTCAGGGTAATCTCCTATTTGGTGGAAGAGACGCATATTGCTGGCCAGCACCTCACGGGTGTTGATGAAATATATGTGCTCACGGGCATGTGCTGACATGGCATCCAGGAACTGGTGGAATACTCTGGATGCTGATGCCTGTGAGATCCCCATGATATCCCCAGTTGAGCTTTGGGAGGTACCTGTGGCTAGTATTCCTAGCCCTACACATACCTTGGTATCCACTGGGATGGGTTCCCCTCTGTCAGTTCGGTGTGTCAGGCATGGCCGGCATAGCTCAACAATTTGCTATAGGAGGTCCCTGTCCACCCTATAGTGCTCCACTATCTCTGACTCATGTAGCCCCTGTTAGGGTACCCTGGGTCTGTACACTCTCCTCCGTTTTCTCACTGTGGGTTGGTCAACAGCATTCACATCCTCACTACCCTCAGCCTCTTCCACATGTTGTTGTATGATACCTGCTGCATCCCCTATCATTTTCTTGTTTTGTTTGTTAAAAGTTCCCCACTTGTATACACCGGTGGTGTAGAGTATGGGAAACACCAGAGGGGAAGGTGTTTGCATAGTTTATAGTAGTGTTCTGGGTTGAGCTGGTCTGATACATTTCACCTGCCAGCTATGCTAGTTCTCCTAAATTACCTTCCTATTGCTGTTTTCCCTTCCCATTGCTTTCCTGTTTAAGCCCTGGGGCGTGCCGTGCAAACATAGTTCTCAAATTTGCACATAGCTGCTATTTCTTGGTTTACTTTTTTTTTTTTTCTTTAAAACCCGGTGCATGGCATGCACACCCGCTTAGGCAATGTAAAGAGTGCTAGGCAGCCTCAGACACACCCCCTTGCCTAGCTGTGCTAAACTAGGAGCAAACCTGCGCCACAGGGCTCCAATCCACTTACAGTATGCCTGACACACCCCCTATGATGTCAGCTAATTCCTAGGCTTGCACCAAGTTATTCCTGCTCTTACACTGTTGGGAGCTGACTAGCATGCTGGGGAAATCTGGGATTCCCCATCATTCCCCTCATTTGCATAGGAATGCCTGCTAATGCATAGTTACGTGTCTCACACTGAGCCTCCCCGCTTAGCAACCACTATTCACTGGCCATGTTGATTTCTGCCTGCCATTGACTATAATGGCAGAATAGTGATTTTAGTTAGAATGCTTATTTTAGGTTTAGTTTCTTATTTCTCCCAGATCCTGTTTGCAAGCCACTGCCCTACACTTAAACAGCCGAGATCGGCTAAAAAAAAATAAAAGTTTATTTTTTTTTCACCTGTTTTCCATGCCAATGGCCTTATACTTGGCAATTGGCATGCTTTCTAAATGATATGCACCCTTTATTTGGAGCTGTCATGGCTCCGCTTTGGAATTTGCAGAAATGTACTCCGTTGCTGGCAAAGTACACTTCTGCAGATTACACTAGTCCTGCACGGCCGGATTCCAGCTTTCTGGATCTCAAATTCACCTCATTTGCATGGATTTCTCCGCAAATGAGGTAATTTGCATACAGGGGCTGAGTCCATGCAGGATTAGTGTTGGAGCACTCGTTGATCGCAGAGCAGACATACTGCCTGCTGGAGCTCCTGCACTACTCCTGCACATTGTGCAGGCCTTGCAGAATCCAGGGGCAAGACACCTGAGTTACCATCATATGATGCAGTGTCATCCTCTATCTCAGTCCTGGGTGTAAATGAATCTTCAATGCAAAGTGAAGGTGTGGCCTCACCCATATTAGAATTAGAGGCTGTAAAGCATGAGCACTCACCATCTCTCTGAGGGAAGGATCATCTATTGCTTTTGCAACTAGCAATGTTTCTTATTACTACTTTCAGCCTTGCAGGTGTGTCATGGCACAGGTTGCACTGGACATATAGGCAGCACTCAGGACCAATAAACAGGTATGGCAGAGTATCATCCAGGCATAATCTGCTGTAATCCACATCAGCAGGGAAATTATTAATCTGATACATTTCATCACTGAGGACATGGATGCCAGGAACACAGTAATGACTGGTTTCCAACTGTGATCTTTGTTGGCTCACAATGCTTCCATATCAACTTTCATTCAAAAGATTGTCAGTATCATTGCACTGACACTGTTGTTCTAGGTTAGGAGAGGGCATTTATGGGGGGGGGGACATGAAGGGGGGCCATCACTGGGTTCACAGACCTCAAGTGCATCTGGATCTGCACCACACTTCTCCACTCCTCATTGTGGAAGGCCACGACTGTCACCCTCCATGGGCAGGCCACATCCCATGCAGCATAGCGGTTGCAGATCACTGTCATATAGTGGCTCTTCACAAACAAGAGGAAAATATGTTTGACACTGAATACCCTTTACCCAGCATGTCTGCTTTTGCATCAAGACATCAAAATAGAGTAAAACCTTCCAACCTATCAGAGGAGGATATAATATATCACAAGAGTCATAGCTAGGTCATCTGATAGCCTGGGCAATGTCTCAGAGTGGCACTACTCTCAACTCAAAGTTGTGAACCATGAAAATGGCCCTTCTTTTTACAGTAACTGCAGAAAACTCCTTATAGCAATTACTAGCAGATTGAGCTCCTAAGTACAGTTATGACTGCAGTATCAGCATTAATTTAAGAAGTCACAGCTGATAAATGCCAGTGCTACACTCATGCCCCATGAGGACCTGTCAACTGAATCTCCTAACAGCTTGTACCTGGAGCAACTAACTACTTTACCACTCTCTAGCTATGGCTCTGTATATAAAACAGAATACCCTCTGCCTTGTGACACCATTTCAGACTCCTGCAATATGCTTCCCATTAAGTGGGTACAGACAGATATGCCATCGCTTCACTATCAGTCTGTGTACATGATGAATTCTATGACCCACTCCTTCCTCTCTCCTGTATAGCAAATCTGGGAATATCATCTGCACAGTGTGACTCAAATATGCACTTTTCACACAGCCTGATATTAACACTGCATACATCAGGTTCAAACTGTGTGACATTGTACTGTTACTATTTACTCATCAGAGTTCTGGGATTAAACTTTCTTAGTAGACATCACCACCTTACATGCACTGTCATGTACTGCATCTGATGTTATCTAGTAAGTGTACATAGAACTGCAGTTGTTGCTATTCCATCTCAGTGTCAGTAGATGATGTTTTTCTTGTATCTTCCCTGTTGGCCACGCACGTTCACATTCTGACTATACCTGTGTCCTCAGGCTGCAGTTTCTCTCATCTCCACCATAATATGGAGCATGCAGCATAACAACATCCTGCAGGCTGTAGTTGATTCATATTGGAGTACCCTCTTGGACATGTTGAGATAGCAGAAGCAAATGTTTAGTAGGCTGCACACTCTATGGTGCTGCAGGTTTGTACTTGAGTGGTGCTGTAATAGTGTTTGTCCATACTCTGTGGTTTCTGTACAAGTGTTATGAGACATGACCCCCAGTAGACATTCAGCATGACCTGCAATAGAGCATGAACATGGGGGGCATCACTATCTATGACCACACTAGATATGTAAACATATAGCATTACATGAGCACAAGTTCTCCATGCAAGAAGTGGTTGTTTGACAGATAAGTGAATCATTTAAAATGGCCTAGGTGCTGTGCAGACATGGTTCTGAATTTGCACAAGTCAAGTCTCACAGACATCAACTGGCAGTTCCCTGAATGGTAGTCTTTCATGTTCACATATATTTGTTACTGTGGGCCAGATGAGGCTTTTATTGTAATGTACAGTCAGTGATGCTCAGTTATTCAGGAAGGTGAATAGTGCAAAGAGAACCAGTTCATGAGGAAAGCATTTTTGCTACTGGTTAATCAGAAAATTTCCCACATGGAGACTTGGGGAAAAATGGAATGCCATTCATAAAAAATTGCAACACCTAAGCATTAATTATTTACAACAAGGCTTCCTTATGCCATATCAAGTGTAAAATGGCTAAAATTCCATATAGCCAAGTTGAAATCCCCAGTGTTGAATTCCTTAGTTACTGTTTTCCACAGAAAATCACTGGTGGTGATGCATTTTGTAAGTGTGTGTTCCTGCACTGATTCCTTGTATTTTGGGAATGTCTCCTTTCTTCAGTATTTGATATAATTTTGTGAAATTTGAGGGGAGGAGCTTGTCCCCATATGGATAGTGCAATGGACTATCCTGCAAAAAAATGCATACTTTATCATTTTTGGACTGATTGAATTTCCAAAGTGTCTAATTCCATGAGCTGAGACTTCAATAATTTATACTTTGGGGACAGATAGGGCCTGTAAAGTCAGGAATTGGAAGCAACACAACAGAGAAACTAGCACTGCCAGAGAACACTAGCATTTAAATCTAAAACATAGCAAGTCTGTACATCTTTACAGATTGTAGCAAAAGGCCTGTTATGGTTCAATGAATACAAGCATAAGGAATGTGTGCCAGAACAGCAAGCAATACTTGGGAAGCTGGTTTTCCTGAAATACTGAAGAACAATATGCGGGTATATTTTAATCAAATGCCTCAGGGAATGTGTTGTAAGCCTGCAGTAGGGAAAACAGTATGCTTTCAGTTCATTTACTTTGTCTTAGAAACTGAACATGTAGTGTAACAGCTTGAAAAGAAGAAATTGGTGGGTACGTGATGACGAAGCTTTACCATATTTCCATATCTTTGAAAAACTGTAGCAAGCACATTGTGTTCATTTGACAGCAAACACAGTGCAGTATATTCAGGAAATCCCCTTTGTATCTGAACTCAAATGGGTGTATAGTACAGAAGTATGCTACCAAACCCATCTTTACCAGAAGAAATTTTCTTCCTTTAGAAACATACTGCCCACCTTAAGCACTATATACCATCCTTGGACTATGGGACAATGATAAATGCCATAGTATTCTACCATCTGGATTACTGGAATGCCTTCTATCTGACACTTCTGGACTGTGACTTGACCCTCTTATAGCTTCTATATGATTCCACTGTTAGGCTGTTGACTGGTAGATCTAGAATCATGTCGCTCATGGGCAAATGGATCAGTGCTGGTAGTAGCAGCCAGATATGCATTTGAGGTTTTTACAAAACAACAAAATAATGAAAAAGAATATAGAGCAGAAACTTTCATTCATGTCACACAACCTAGTGCTTTGGCAATTTGTCTTTTAATGGTTAAACATTGAGAGTAGCAGTTATATTGCATTCATTTTAATGAATTTAAAAACAACCAGTCATACAAATCTTTGCCAATTATAAAATAAAGCATTTTTCAATGCAGTAGAGATTTGTAAAACATCAAAATGTTAACAATGACATTTACTTTATACACTTAAATACCATAACAAAAAGTCAGAATTAGGGTGATGAACAAATGAAGAACACTGCAAAGAAATCTAAGATCAGACCAAGAGTTCAGCATTATCTAAAGGAGTATCAGAAAAAGAAAAGCAGTTGATTTTTAATGTTTTGACTTAGCCTACTTAACCTGGTTCGAGGAAGGGGTGGTATTTCAAATTGCTTATTGCCTTTGGAAAATACGATGATTTTACACTATAAAACACTGGTTCTAAATATTCATACAAAATTCTGAGAGTATTAGATGTATATACAAACTGCTTTAATTGGTTAATTGCTAACTTGACTAATATGGATGTCATATAAGGTACTATCTGATTTGTTGCCTTAACACCGCAAAGCCACATGACAAAAATTCTCTGCTTTGTGAATTGAATAAAAGGTTTCTACACAACTTTCACCTTTACCACTGTGTTGTTTTCTAAGATGTATTTCCATAGGTTTGTTTGTGTTTTTATGGCCCTTATACTTGCCTTCTATATCCCACATGTTCGCTGCTCTGCTTATTTGAAAGAACATTTATGTCCTGTGCCCTTTCAAGATCACTTTGGTCATCTGGTTTCTGACTGATGGCTATCCTAATGACTCAGAAATGGTTTACCTATGACAAGCAAAGCAATTCTTTTCAACTCACAGGTTTCTGAAAATGAATATTGAAAAACTGGTAAAACAAATATCCTAAAAAAAAACACAGAGAAGTCTTCTTTCACCATAGTCTGCCTCCACACCCCACTAAACTATATATATGCCAGCTTCACAATCACACCACAGTGAAGAAAAGGGGAAAATGAAAACGCTATACACCAACTTGTACAACACATTCTGGTTAAATTCACTGCAATATTACATTTTAGAACTAAAGCAGATCATTTGCCTGTGCTATGATAAACTGTAATTTACATTCAGAGACATCAGGCAGGCATAATTTCTCTTGAAACTTGGGATGCAACTTACTTTTCTTAGCTTGTCCAAGCCCTTTGGAACTAGCAACCATCCCTGGTTAATGGTCTATGAGACGGGTTTCTTTTAAGAAGTCCCTAAGGTTACACATTTTTGGAGAGCTTAGTATGAGCCTAGCAGACACACCGACACTAATTTTAGAACACTGAATTTCTAAATGTCTCAGTTTTTGTACTCATTTTTGGTATATTTTGCATTCAAACTCAAAAGTGTACTTTTAAGCAACTACTATTTGTCTTTAATCATACACTGTTATATGATTGATTTTCTTTTACTCTGCACATTCATAGGCTAAAGCCAATCAAGAATAAATAAACTGTAAGACATTATTTTAATGCTACAGTATGCTGGACCCTTATCTAAAGCAATGATGGGTGAGCAGTTATAAACTTGTAACAGAAAGAAAATGTATGCTTACATCAGCTCATTGTCTACATTTTAAAAATTAAACAAAGTTATAATATACCAAGATGCAATTGAACTGTTTTGCAAATTTGATGAAGCATATCATATAAAGAAATCACAAAAACTAGCTGGGGTTGTTGAATCTCAGTATAATATAAGAAGGCAGTAGAGGAAGTGCGCTCTGGAAATGGACAGGACTTAACAAGTTGCCAGTTAAGTCACCTGCACATCAGATAAGAATGCAATGTTAGAAAGTGCCAGTGGAGCAAACCTGTACAATCAAGCAGGGGCATAGCATGACACAATGCCAACAGAGGTAACTTATGCAGCCTAAAGCAATTAACATCTCTTACTATTGCTAAAAGAAGGTTACTCAGGCTACAGATGCATAGAAGAGATCCATTTTCCCATTCTCTGCCTACACAGTATGGCCACTGCATTCTTTACTAAGTTAATTTCCTTTGCTGTAAAAATTCTACAGGTATATATATAAGACACTTGTGGAACTAGCATTGAAATATAAAATAAGTATAATGAGGTAAAATACCAACAAAACTAGCCTTCATAGTTGAAGAAGCATCATGTAAGACACCAAAAAATAAGCATATAGATTTGAAAAGGAGCACAACAAAAGAAAGAGCTGCAGGTTTAAATGTTGCTTTTCACAATGCTGTGTCTACATTTCACAACAGCCTCGGGTTTAAATTTTGCTTTTATTCATATTTCTTCATTTCAAATCCTGAAATGAATGCCACTTCTTGCAACTGTGCATTATCTTTCTCAAACGATAGTCTGAATTTAAGAAATTTTGAATAAAAAATACAATAAAATGTCATGAAACAAACTGTGAGTCAAAATGGAGCATGTTGTAACAAGATATCAGTTAAACTATACTGTATGGTCATATGGAACTATTAACGTACTTCTCAATCCCTGATTTTGCAGAATATCTCTGATTCTGCCTCATTTTTTTTTTATTGTTCTCATATTTTTTTTTTTTTTAATTTTCTGGTAAACCATTGAGAATTATGATTCGTACATAATACCAAGCATTAGAGTTTCAGACACTTTATTCAGAAAATGCATGTTGATACAAGATGTTATTCTATTAATAGTTTCAGTGAATTAGAATAAAATTTAAACCTTGCTCCTGATTTTTGGTTTTTGTAATCGTTATTCTTTAGAATAGAAGTTGGCAACTATAGACTATATCATACTGAGATACAAGAGAACTGTATTATACATTCAGAAAATAACGGAGGAAAACGCCAGCAACGAAAGCCTACAAAATAGTTTACTTCAAATCTCTAATGTTGCAGAACTCAAATGAAATGGTTGAAAGTGTGTCTTTTTTCAAGACTTTGATAACCATTCATTCTATACCCATTCTTAGAAAACAAAGTACACTGATATTCACCATCAGTGTCCGGAACCACATGCATCAATGTTATTTGCAAGATGGTTGTTGTATCCATCGTGCTGAAGCTACAGCATGCCTCTGCAACTGTTTACATCTACTTGGTTAAACACATCAGAATGGAAAAGTCATTGAACCTACAGGATAAAAAGCAAGATACTTCCATCATTAATATTTATTCCACACTGAAAAGAGCCAGCCCTGCCACGACTTACACTCTTTGCACATTCCAAGAGACAGTGCATTACCACAGACTTAATATATAATATCCCCTTACTAAAAAGAAGAAATGGCTTCTCTGTGTAAATATTTACATTTGTAAATTGCAGAAATATATCTAAATAGATTAAAGAAAGACCCCAGAGTTGTGGGGCTATTACATTCTAGTATGTACTGCTGCACTGAACCAAATTATGAATTACATGCAATTCTGAAATTTGCCTGGCTTCTTTGTCAGTCTACCATATCTAGTACAATAATAGGAACTTTTGCATACATTAGAACAGCCCTAATGTAGGTGATCATCCCTCATGCAACAACTTCATTTGTAATGGAATGAAGCAAATCCCTCAGAGGCCAGGCATTGGAAGAGTTGTAGATGAATTTCAATAGAACAACTCAATGGCTTGCTTGAAGACCACTGCAGTTTCAGTTAAGTTCTGACTTTAGTTATTTAGAAAGATTTCCTGATCTTGTCATAGCATTTATATCATTATGTATGGTTTGTTGAATACAACTGCATGTAACCCCTTAGCACGACATACAATCTGTGCTATGAATGATAGGCAACTGCTGTGGCTTGCAATTCTGATGTCTTTCCAAAATTTTGATCTAGCATCACCCTTAATCTCCCTTCTTCCTTTAGAACTGGCAGATTCCTAGCTATTTTACCAAAACACTGCTTTTATTTCATTTGATTTGATTGTAGAAGTAGGTTGCCTTTTTTTTGGCACTAGCAGAGAAAATATAATTGAAAAATTTGTTTTGACAGATAGGTTCAGTGCTAACTTTACCCCCCCCCCTTACCCCCTAAAGGGCCCATATCTATACAGGAAGAATGCAGATTAATCACAACTACGCAGGTAAAAGCTGCACTCTCTAAAGCCAAAAACACAGCATTAATGGGACCAGACAACATCCCAGGCTGCGTTTTACACGAACTTTAGAACAAATTGGCTACCCACCTAAGCACCATGTTCAATAATAGCCTCGCATCAGGCTTTTTGCCCACTGAATGGCACACAGCAACAGTTATCCCACTCCACAAAGGGGAAGCCACCACTGATCCTGGGAACTATTGTCCTATTAGCCTGACAAGTCTGGCCTGCAAGGCCATGGAATATATCATCATGGAACTCATAAACAAAGACATTGGCAACCTCCAAACTCTGGATCCCACCCAGTTCGGGTTTGTGAAAGGCAGATCAGCACCCTGAACCTAATCGATTTCTTTGAGGCAGTCACCAAAGCCGTAGATGAGGGTAAGGTGGCTCACACAGCCTATCTTGACCTCACCAAGGCTTTCAACACCATCCCCCATTCTGGAATTATAGCTAAACTCACTAAACTAGGTATAAATCCCTAAATCACAAGATGGGTTGCCAACTGGCTCACTGACAGAACCCACACTGTAAAAGTTGCAGACTCCAAATCTGACCTCATACCAGGGATAAGTGGAGTACCACAGGGTTCAGTTCTGGGACCTCTACTGTTTGGTATCTACTTTTCTGAAGTACAGGCTAACACAGAAGGCCTCTGGCTAATGCAGTTCACAAATCACTGCAAACTAGGAGCCATAGTCAAGTCTCCAAATGATGTGGACATCCTACAGAAGGGCCTCGCTGAGACAGATGCCTGGTGTCAGAGCCATGGCCTCAAGCTCAATGCCAAAAAGTGCAGTTCCATCCCCTTTGGTAAAAACTCTGTACCAATGAACTACCACATAGGCAGTAATCTACTTAACACTGAATGTGTGATAAGAGACCTTGGGACCCAGGTGGACAGTAGTCTCTCCTTTGATAGTCACATCGCCACAGTAGTCAGGAAGTCCTTCTACTTGGCACACCTCATCATAAAAGTGTTCTTATCCAGGAAAAAAGAGGTCATTGCTCCCCTCTACTCGACACTCATTAGACCCATTATAGAGTACAACACCCCTTTTGGAATGTACCCCACAAGACATCTGCAGCAGCTGGAAAGGCCACAGAAGTACCTCACAAAGAGGATTACTGGCCTCAAACAAATGCCCTACACTGACCGTCTCAAAAAACTCCAGCTTTACTCCGTAGCATATCGCCTACTCCGAGGTGATCTCTGCCTAACATATAAAGCTATGTCAAACCCAGAGCTGTTGGGCATGCTACACCTAAAGAAATGCCAATCCCTCCGAGCTACATACTCTAGGGACCTAAACCTTGTCACCACAATAAACAGGACATGCTGGAGGGATAGATTCCTGTCCCAGAGACTTCCCATACTCTGGAACAGGCTACCCATCTATGTCAAGCAAAGTTCTTCATTAGCACTGTTCAAGAAAATCTTGATGAGTGGATGGGAAATAGGAAATACACCCCAGGGATCACTTCTGTGTCTCTGCTCGACAGGGGCATATGAAAATCACTTTCTTGGGTGGCGTAAACCAGGCAACCTTGTTGGCTAGGCTTACATAGGCCCATGGGCCGATAGCCTAGTACCTTCCTATGACCCTATAAGATGCCTCCCCATCAACAGATCAGCAGGTGAGACTTCCTCCGCTTTTAAAGACATATTTAATATTCCAGTAGCATAAGGTTGTAGACCAGTTGGCTAGATGAAGCATTGTTTTTAAGGTTAATTTTAAATGTTTGGAGAGAGCATTTAACTTGGCCATTGGACTATAGATATATTTGTTAGACAGATAGAGTACTAAGTTACAGGAACGTTTTTTGTCATCAATTGCAGTGCACTGATGGTTAAGTGACTTGCTCAGAGTCACACGTTAGGCAAGCAGAGGCTGAGGGAATCAAATCCTGCACCACAGGACGCAGCATGTTAACAACCCTTAGCCTTAATTAGACCTAAAATGCACACACTCATTATTAACAAATAAACTGATGACAATTATCAGCTATGGTCTCTTCTAATACACCATTTTTAGCATAAAAAAACATTTCTGCACATTAATTATTTTACTGGTCATACTGCAATTGTTTTGAATAGCAGCCAATACAAAGTAAATTATTATACCAAAATAAATCCATTTTTAGCTTTAACAAAGGCAATGATGGGATTTCATTTGAAATTAATTCCTGTTTTGATTCTCGAGCATGTTGCAAAAATGACAGGTTGTACTATTTGATCTAGTTGTGGAAATATCACAGCAATACAGAATGATTCCAGCTCTATCCTTATATTGTGATGTACCGAATGAGGTTCACGTGACTTCAGTGGCATACAATTTCACATTTCTCAGATGAATGGGTATAATGACTTTCTCAGTGTATATATAACAGTTTATTTCTGAAAGGAAAATATGAATTATTTAATAGTTGTGCTTATTTCACTAAATCTGGCTACCCATTATGACACCATACATATGTTGCATCACAAGTCAGTTTTGGTAACAGTTTTCAGTTTTAAAATGCTTTCAGCAGTTATAGACAAATGCATTACCACCCATAATGCTTTCCTATCTTCCTCAAGCAAATTATTCTAGAAATCTTTGCTCTATTAAGATTTTCTACACAATGCATGAAATTTCATAGATCCTATACCATAAAAATCATATTTTTGTAATTTACACAATCTCTATAGTGCAGTCAATATCTTGCATAGAGATTTTTTGAGTGCACTTAGTGGAGGTCTGTAATCAGACTCTGAAGTAATGCTTTATATAAATAGAATCACTAGCATTTTGGCATATTAGCTCAAAAGACAAAAAGCCAAACAGGGCAGCTGAAATCCCCGCTGAAGTTGTAGAATAATTATTCAAGCCAAAAAATCGATCCAGAAGTAATCCAAGTGCAAAAACACAGCTTTATTAAATCCACATAAAACAGATGAGCACTTTCATCCCAAAACACTAGAACTTCATCAGATCTGAAATATGGCTGTTCTGAATTCCCTGTGGGCAAAGAGAAGCACACACTGCCATGTCCACAACTATAATAACCAAGTGCATGGGGGCCAAAGAAGTAGTGAGTGTTGTACTCAATGTACACAGTACATGCTTATGTAATGACAACATGCTAAAGTGTGCTTAAGCATTTCTCATACTACTGTAGTCACATTTATGCCCCAGTACGCATTTTACATAATGTCCCCTACATACTATGAAGGGAAAAGTGGTCCACACACACCTACTATAAAGGCACTGCTTATTGTACACTGCAATTTACTTTCATTAACAACATGCCCACTGGCTAGCCTGCTGCTGATGCCTGCCATACTGCCTGCTGTCACATGTTGCCCTGGTGGTCATGGACAGTATATTCCACCTCTGCATTTGGTTATTAAACTTATGGGCATGGCACCACATTCTTCTCTTTGCCCACAGGGAAACCACAACAGCCATATTTCTCTGCAGCTGAATTTCACTTCAGCCATGCATCCCCAACCATTTATCACAGGGAAATGTCTCACTCCCTAGACACCTGAACCACCCTATTACACACAAAATAAGTGTGAAAGCTTTACTTTACAGCTCTCACTGTATACCATGTATTATAAAAATACTGTTAAGAACAACATTTTCTTTTCCTTACAGTAAACAATCTCCTTCTTCTTCCCCTCTCCAAAATGTTATTTCAAACATAAATGACATGAAGTAGGGAAGTTCAGGCACCTAGGTTTTGGCCTGCAAGTCTGTCTTGTTCCTACCCTTTTGAAACAACAGTTCTTAAATAAGTGAACTGCCTCTTTGCCTGTGACATGGAGAAATGTGACACATTGGACTTTTGATGGTTTGTGCCAAGGTTCAACACAGTGAGACGCAGTTCAAAATATTAGTCAAATGCATCTAGTTTCAGGAGTGATTTCCCTGCAGCCTCAGAGTCATTGGTGGATTTAGGGTCATTATCTTAAGCTAGAAGTAAAAGATAATCTTAAAACATTACTCTTGTTGTAAAATACAGTGCATATTCAATGACTTCTTGTGGCCTGAAATTTGAAATGACTGTATAGTTTAAATTAATTGTTTTTGTTTTCGGTTCAGACTGGAAAACAGACTGATAAGAATATTATTACATGTATATGTCTTGCTGAGGATTTCTCTAATGGAATGAATAGTGACAGCATCAGCTACTGTACAACAAGACCAACAGTAAGCTAAAAATAAACAGCAAGTCTCCCTTCCATACTCAAAGGTAAGGAACAAAGGGGATTCCTTCTGGCACCACATCAACTCTGCAAGAATAATTATTTATTCAAATACTTCACAATGGCACTGAGACACTAAGAGCACATGAGGACCCCAGGATGCTTATGTCATTAATTAGCTTTTACTACAGACTGAAGAAATTGGTCTTGTCACATGATTCCCAGTGTACCTTGTACCTTTAAAGTTGCAGTACATTAGGTACCATGTATCTAGCACTTATCTAAAACAGCAGAACATGTGGCATGGAATGGTTAAAAATTGTAGTTTTCTTTAAAAGTCATAATAGTGCATAACAAAACATGATGTCAGTGGAGTAGGCAAATGCAATTAAGTAAAGTTGTTCAGAAGAAGCCATTAGAACTAAAGTGTGCATTTAACTGGGTCATAATACAACTAACATTGACACTAACTGATATGCTGGAATTTCAAATCCTCATATAAATTTAATTTTCTGCTGGCATGTACTGCATTTCTAAAAGAATCAAACAGGCAATTTGAGAAAAAATGAGGAAGCTTTGACTGAAGTAAAATGCTAGAATCATGTAAGCTTTCACGTAGTTAGTATGCTTTGTCATATGATATAAAAATCAATTAGATCACAAACATCAATATGTAAATGTAATTTTTATGCTGATTATGACAGCTGTAACTTAGTTTTAATAGCACAATATACATCATGTTCTTCTTATGTTGTCAAAACGAATCATAAATTACAAGAAACTGTAACCAAACATAACTTGTGTATAAAGAGACAGATAATAAAAGCCAATGCCTCAGTTTTCTTTTATATTTCAAGCATCAGAGATGGTATATCACGACGAATATTGGTGAGATATTGTGAATCTCACTAAATCTGCTGAATATAAGTGGAGCTTATGCTAAGAGCTGATGTGGATTAAATACTGTTTATAGCACATAATAACCAGTCCTTTAAATGAAGATGTTTGAAATGGTAATCCTTGTATTTGGCTTTCTTTTAAATTATATGTATTTTATAAACCTTATTATATACAATTAATTGCATTTATTTAAATGTCAGCTGTGATGTAACTGCATTTTCTAATGCTTAACCAAGTATATATTTTTTAAAGCTTGTGAGAATTTAACATTTTTTTTTCTACTTTAGTTAAGGCTTCTTCAGGTTCATAGGTTCATAGTTTGTTACTTGGCTAATGACCACTAGGGCCCTTACAAGCTTAGCCATGCACCACAACCCATTTAGATCCTTAGTATCATGGGCATTGAAATGGGGAGGGAATGTTAGTAGGGAGGTGACTAAGGGATGTGTAGTGTGGGTGTAAGGATAATACTTTTTGTATTGATGGCCTCTGTCCATAATGGACATGGGGGTCAGACCATGGGTCAATTTATGATTTCCCATCCAGTTGTCAAGGTTTTATATGAATAGTGTCAGGGATGAGCTCTGTTTTACAATGATGGGGAGCTTATTCCATATCACAGGGATCCTTTGGTACACATATCTTGCTCACCAGGATATTCTGTTCATGTCACAAGTGAAGTTCAGATCCCTGCATCTAGGTACACAGGTGTATAGTATGCTAATGACCACTTGGACTCTTATAAGCCTGACTGTGCAACCCAAATGTGACCTACCAATTTGAATTATATAGGGAGTGATTTACTAACTGCCTCTGTCCATCAGAGACATAGGCACCAGACTGGGGTGAACTTCTGATTACACATCCATTGATCCAGGTTGCACTTAAATAGGGATAGAAAGGAACTCTGCTTCACAAAGATAAGGACCCTATTCCATACAATGGGAATTTTCTGAGAAACATATCTGTCTCTCCAACATGGCCTATTTATGTCACAATCAGTACTGAGATCTTTTAATTTAGTAGATCTGATGCTGTTTGTTTTGAGGATGAGCAAAAGGTTAATCAAAACAGGGTCTAGAGATGCCTTGTATGCCAGACAAATATTACCTCTCAGATGTCTGTATGATACAGAGTAAAGAGATAGGACTTTGAGGTGATCAGCATAGGACATTATGTTTACTCCTTGTATCCTTTTTGCAAGAAACCTTTGTGGGTATTCCAGTTTCTGCATGTGTCAGGTCAGGTACTTACTGAAGAGGGCATTATACTCTATGATGGATCTGATGAGGGCCAGGTACAATGGTATGATGACCTGCCTGGATCTAGATACAATGCCCTTGCTTATAAGCTTTACAACACAGAAGGATTTTCTTACAACCTTGGATATATGTTGCCCAAAGGCTAGATTACTACTTACGTGACATCCCAGATCCCTAAGTAGTGAATACATTTTTAAGGGTGTTTTACTGATGAAGTAATTACCCAGGTAGGCCAAGCTCCCAAACAGTACTATAATGATTTTCTTGGTATTGAGTTTTAAGCAGTAGCTTTGGCACCAAATGTTTGCCTGTGTTAGACCTTCCTGTAGATTGTTCTCATCTTGGGAGGATTCAATGACTGCTCCCAGATGGCAATAATCTGTGAACCTGGTTAGCCAGAGGCCTTTGACACTGCCTTTGACAGCCAGCAAGTAAATGCCCAAGAGGAGTGGGGCTTGCACAAAACCCAGGGGGACTCCACTGGTGACCAGCCTCTTTGTGGAGGTGGCCTCACTGATTCTAAGCTCAATGTGCCAGCTAGCTATCCATCATGTTGTAAAGTGGTTTATACCTAGTTCTGTATGTTTGCTGCCAATGCCCGAAAGGGGCATTGTACCAAACACTTTAGCTAGATCTAGGTAGGCAGTGTGCACCATTTTTCTAGTGTTTCTGGTGCTGTTTGTTTTGCACATGTGCAACAGAGCCATCAGAGCTGGGTTTGAGGAAGCCCTGTAAGCCATGGAAAAAGCCCCTCCCAGCATACTATAGTAAACTAAATAGAGAGACAGAGCTTTTAGGTGATCAGTGTAGGACAGAACATTCATGCCTTAAATTTTCCTAGTGAGAAACCTTTCTGGGCAGTCTAACTGCAAGTGTCTGGTTAAGTACATGCCAAAGGGGACATTTTACTCAAAGGTAGGTCTGATAAGGGCTGTGTAGAGTGGTACTATCACTTCCTTGGACCTGGATACCATACCCTTACCTATAAGTTGGATGACATAAGAATGATTTTCTTACTATTTTTGCTACATTTTGGTCAAAGGCCGGATTGCTATCTACGTATGTTCCCAGATCCCTTATTACTGGGTCAACTCTTAGGGGTGTTTTATCAATGGAGTAATTAACTCGGGTTGACAGTTTTCCAAAGGGAGTTATAATGCATTTTTTGGCATTTCATTTTAGGCCATGGCTTTTACACTACTCATTTGTCTGTGCTAATCCCTCTAGCAAGATGTTAGTGTCTTGAAGGAGAATCCATCAGAGCTCTGAATTTACAGTTATCTGTGAACGTGGTGAGACAGAGACCTTGAATTTTAGCCTTTACTTTTGAAAAGAAGATGCCAAACAGGAGCAGGCCTAGAAAAGAGCTCTGGGGGACTCTGCTGGAGACCATTCTCTTGGTGAAGATGGTCTCACTGCTCACTGATCCTAACTTCATGGGTCCTGTATGTGCGCCATATGGCAATCCACAGAGTTATATAGGGATGTATCCCTTGCTCAGACAGCTTGTCGACAGTGCCTGAATGGGCTATTGAATTGAATGCCTTGATCACAACCTTCTCATAACAAAGCCATACTGACATGGGTCTAGTCTCTCTAGATTGCCAGTATCCTTGTTCATCATTTCCATGATAATTCATTCCATGGCTTTGCATATTAGGCTCATTAGAGTCATAGGTCTGTAGTTCCTTGAGTGGGTTGATAATCCACCCTTGTGGAGGGGAATGACTGTTGCGGTCCCGTGTTCACTTGGAACATAGCCTGTTTCGAGGTTGTAGTTTAAGAGTGCCTCAAGTGGTCCTGATAGGTTGTGCTTTAGACTGTTCAGAAGGCAATTGGAGATGTTGTCAGGACCTGTAGAAATTATATTATTGGCCTTAGTGAGTGCTACCAGCACCTGGCCCCTATTAATATTTGGCAGAAGCATATTGGAAGGGATTTCACCCAGAAGAGATGAATTTATCAGCCAGCAATTTTTGCTATTTCACCCTGATCAGTGAAGGTGGAACCATTCAACAACCGTTCATCTCATTGCTGTGTTTTACCTTTAATGTTATAGACATAGTTGAAGAAGGCCTTGTAATTGTCATAAGTCTTCAAGGCTGTCCTGACCTCAGAGTTGTCCTTCATGAACTTAATTAGACCTCTAAATTTCTTGTTTAGCTGTATAAGAGAGTAATTGTCTTTAAGGGATATGTCCTTCTTAATTTTGGCCATGAGTTTTTTATTTTATTATATGCCCTGTTTAGGTAAATATTCCACTAGTGGGTTTTGTTTTTAATGTTGCTTTGGGTTTGCTTGTGGCAGGTATGGCAGTCTCTATGCAGCTATTCACATATTTGTACAGGACCTCTGTGAATAATTCTCCACAAGAAGCTATGGTCTCAGTATTAGGTAGAGCTTTGAATTTTGACAAACTGTAACTTAATGGAATGTAGTTTGCCACAGAATACTTCCTAACTGTTACACTGTTACTGGTTTAGATGGGTTTTCAGGGTTGATTTTTACTTAAAAGAAGACAACTTGGCAATCAGACCTTAATAGTTCGGATGTGAGGGGGGAGGGGGGGGTTGCAAAGCTTTTCCATGTTGGAGAGTACCACATCCATTATGTTTGATCTTCTGGATGGTGCATGCACTATATGTTCCAGGGTGTTTAATTTAATAAAGTCCAGGAAGCATTGTACATTGTAGCATTGAGTTTGAGGCAACATAAGTGTTTCAGCCTGTAGAGGGGTAGTTAAAGTCATCCATGAATAGGATGTTTGATTGGATGGTTAGCATCTCTAATTGGTTTAGGTAAGAGTTGTGAAAGTGTAGGAGCATATATGGTGACCTATACCTTGCAATGATATGGTGAGGGACCTTACCTGGGGTGACTTGCACATCATGGATAAGCACCATGGTATCATCCTTTTTAACCAACCTGGAGGTATGTTTGCTGCTAACATACATCAAGGCACCTGAACTGTTGGGCCCAGTCTGTGCTGCTATTAGTCTAAATGTGTGGAAGACACTGTAGCCTTGCAGTGCCAGAGTATTTTATTTATTTTATTTTATTTATTTATTTATTTTACATTTGTTAACCGGGTTAGTCCAGCTGAGCATTAGCTCATTTTCAGTGGAGACCCGAGGAGTAAAGCTCTGCAATCAGTATTAACATTTTACATAACGTCGGTAAGAAAATTATATCGGCAGCTAAAACAATTAGGGAAATAACATTTTACAATAACATTTTACAGAAAACAGTTGGGTACAAATGTTAGAGACCAAACTTCAAAAAGCATTTACAAGAAATCATACAAAAAAGCAGTAGAGTAGAATGTCAGAATTTTTGCAACAAAAAGTTAGGTACATTGTCAAAGTAGGGAAAACAGTGTTCATTATTTCTAAGTAGTTATATACAGTATAGGTACAGATGGAGTAGTAAGGTAATGTAGAGGTTAAGCAATGAGACAGAGAGGTAGATGAATATTAAGACAGACAGTGGAAGAGAAAGGAGGAATGAGAGATAGAAGCTAGGGTTAGGTAGTTTCAGGGAGGATGACTACAATGGCAGGACCATTTATTTATTAGATATTCACAAGTGGCTAGTTTGAAATGTTTTGTTTGGTTAAGGGACCTAATTTCTAGGGATAGTTGGTTCCAAGTTGTAGCAGGGTTATAGTTATAAAGTAAACACCCTGATTTGTTTTTGGGTTTATAGATCTGTAGGAAGTCTTGGTCTGAGCTATGTAATGTCCTGGTTGAGGAATATTTAGTTATAATTGATTGAAGGTATGGCGGAAAGATGGTAGATAGAGGATGGAGTGGATAATTAACATTTGCTGTAGTAGCAGCAAATGAGGGAATTCAAGCCACTGCAACTGATTAAGAAATAGGCAATGGTGTGACTTGTAGGTTTGGTTTGCAGCAAATCTGGCAACTTTATTATACATAGTTTCAAGTCTGGTTATGAGTGTGGTATTAAGATTTGTGTATAACTGAGAGCTATAAAGGAAGGTGGGAAGAAGAAATGCATGGGAAAGAGTTATTCTGGCTGAGGTGATTGAATGTCTTTTGTTTCGGTAAAGGAGTTTGAGTTTCTGGTGAGGTTTTTTGATAGAGGTGGTGATTTGGAGATCAAATTTAAGCTGGTCATTTATTATGACTCCTAGCAGTTTAGTGCTAGGGCCAGAGGTAATAGTGTTATTGCTAGATAGGATGGAAAATGTTATTTTGAGATTGATGAGTTTTTTGAGAGGAAGAGTAGGAGCTTAGTTTTCTTAGAGTTGAGAATTAATTTGTTGTCACAAAGCCATGTCTCTATGGTGTTGAATGATGCTTGGGTAGTAGAGTGGAGGTCAGATGGATTGTCAGCAATGGTGATGACTGCAGAATCATCAGCATGTTGTACAAGTGTGGAAATGGGACAAGAAGTGTAAAGTAGGTTGCTGAAAATATTGAAGAGCAGTGGCCCCAGTATGAATCCTTGGGGGACACCCATTGGGATGCTTGGGGGTGGGGGAGAAAGAGCAGAGTGCCATTTAACAGCTTGTTGGTGATTAGAGAGATAGCTGGAAAACCAGGATATGGTGGGAGAAGAGAATCTTAGGTGAGAGATTTTGTCTAGGAGGAGGGGATGGGAGACAGTGTCAACGGCTTTGGACAAGTCGAGGAACAGACATGAGACTAGTTTATTACTGTCACGGGCCAGTGATACAGTATTAATGAAGGATACTAGTGCAGTTGTAGTGCTGTGTTTGGGATGAAATCCATGTTGTGTGTGTGTTAGAAAGTTCTGTTGGAGAAGGTATTGCATTATCTGCTTGTGAATGCATTTCTCAAGAATCTTGGAGAGGGGAGACAGTATAGCAATTGGTCTGAAGTTTGATATATCAGAACAATTACCTCCTTTATGTATGGGTAATGTGTAGAAAGTTTTCCATATTGATGGAACGTATGATTCAGAGATAGATCGGTTGATCAGAATGGATACTGGATAGTTTAGGGGTTCAGCAACTATATGTAGGAAGTAAGAGGGTAGGTTATCAGCTGAGGGGGAGCAGGGTTTGAGTTTAGAGAGTAGAGATTTAGTATATTTAGTTGAGACAGATGTAAGAGAGAAAGAGTTAGAAGGAGAAGGAGTGGAAGATGAGAAAGTGGGGTTTTTAGTATTTTTACTAGTGGGGAGGTCATTAATTATGATAGTTATTGAATTAATAAAATGATCATTAAATTCAGTGGCAGTTACTTCAAAAGTTTTATTTGGGCATGGGTTGGGAGGGGAAGGGTTTCCTGGATGCAGTATATGATTGATTGAGTTCCAGAATTTTGTAGGGTCAGATTTTAGGGTAGTGGGAGGGTTTGCATAGAAGTTGATCCTGTCTTTGTTGATATTTTTTTTTATTTGATTTCTACATTCTTTGTAAGTCTGTAGGAGAGAAGGGGTCTTTGTTTTGGTCCATAATTTCCATATCTTGCCACCTCTTTTCATCAAGGTGCTAGTATGTTTGGTCAGCCAAGGAGCAGTGTTTGCTTTGATTCTGATAGTACGAAGGGGAGCTAGGGAGTTGAGGATGTTTAGAAAGGTAGAGTTAAAAGAGTGGACAGATCTGAGGGGACTGTAGTGAGATGGGACCAGTTAATATTAGAGAGTTGGTCTATTTAAGAGTCCGGACTAAAGGATGATGTTTTGCGGGAGGTGATAAACCTGAAAGGTCTGTTGAAATGGGGAGTGTGTCTATTTACTATGATAGGGCAGTGTTCACTAAGGGAATTTGGTAGAGTGTGAGGGGTTGTGGTAATTTTGGGGATGAGACACCAAACTCCAGCCCAGGAGAGACTGTGGCAGGTGTGACTTGCTAATATGTGTAAGGGAAGTGATTAGTTGCTCAAATCCATGTAGGTTGATACAAGAGGTAGTTTAGGGAGTTTGAATTGTAAGCCAATCTGTTTTCATCTCCTAGAATGATGGTTTCATTAAGGATGGTCTGTGAGAGCTAGTATAGGTTGTTCTCCAGTATACTAAGATTATCAACAGGGGGTTGTAGATTGCTACAACACTTATGGTGGTAAAGTTGCTAAGTTTAATATTGGTAAGTAGGAGTTCAGCTGTAGAAAAAGTGGGTAGAGGGAGGTTTGGGGTAGTTATTGAGAGGTGGTCATGGAAGAGTATGGCTACCCCTCCTCCTCTTTTCTTTTGTCTATCAAGTCATGGGATGTTATAGCCAGGTGGAGTAATTTCAATATCTTTATTATATGGTTTCAGCCAGATTTCAGTTAGGGTGACTATGTCAGGGGTATAGTTAGCTAACCAGGCATGGAAGTCCTGTACTTTATTTACTACACTCCTGAGGTTGATAGAGCAGAAATATACTTGCTTTTTTAAGTGGGTGAGGTTAGTAGATGTTTGTACAAGAGGATTATTGTTTATGGTAGGTTGAGAGGGGCCTGGATTAGGATGGATGCCTCCTGATAGAAGTAGTGGTTTGAAGTAGAGTAAGTGTTTAAATGGGGAGACATTCTTTTTCTCCTTTGATGTGGTTGGGAGGGAGATAATTTTATTTTAGGAAGGGGTGTGGCATAGTTTGGGTTAGAAGGACTGGTTTGCAGAGGATTCTCGGGTTTGGTATTTGGATGTAGAGTACTGTTTGTTGGGTAGAAGTAGTGTGGGGGTAGATGTGTGTGATAGGATGTGAGGAGGTATAAGAAGTGAAGTATAGGTATCAGGAGTAAGGTTTGAGGTTTGAAAGGTATGGTTTGAAGGTAGAGTATGTGTAGAAAGTGGGAAAGATGAGGTGTATGAAGGTACTAATAGGGAAGAGGTGTGTCAGTAAGGAAGTAGTTGGGAGGCAGGGGAGGAGCTGGAAGAGGTGTGGTTCAGGTGGATAAGTGTAAAGGAAATGATATGCCCTTTGTTAGATTAGCTCAGGATTTCTTAAAGATATTGGAAATTATTCTGTTTAATTGCAGGAATTTATATAGTATTTTATTGGGGTAGTGAGATCTCAGTGTAGTTTGGGGAACAGGGTCAGTATAGGACATCAGGGTCTCAATGGTTCTATGGCTTTTAAAGAAATCTCAGCAATGGCACAAATTTCAACATTTTCCAGAATGAGGGCGGCTTGAAGGGTGTGGATTTTGTTTTTGTTTAGGCTCCTAGCATTGAGCAGTAACACCTTAAGGATATTTGGAAACTTTTTCACTATGTTGATAATTTGTCATTTTGGCATTGCCTAAAAAAGGCTCTAAGGGGATGGCTAAGTTTTAGACAATATCTGAAAGCCTGTGGGGGGGGGGGGTAGAAGTTAAACCCATCTTTGGCAAAGCAATGTGCTCTGTTGACCATGTCCTTTAATGCTAACAGATATTCAATCCCCTGGAGTGAGACCAGAAACTAAGCTGATTATTAAAATCAATCATTTTATGTTCTTACTGTGGCATCATCCTCAGTGCAAGGCTCGTACCTGTCTGTGACACATATTCCAACAGATCCATTATGTGACTTTTCATATAGTCTACTGAGGTACATCTCAGGTCATTTACACCCACATGGACTATGATACAATCACATTTGTACCTGAGGTGCAGTGAAGTGTGTGTGTGTGTGTGTGTGTGTGTGTGTGTGTGTGTGTGTGTGTGTGTGTGTGTGATATTGCAGATCCTGGCATTCCAGTTAAGCAACTAACCATTATCTTTTCCTTATTTAAACTGGTAAGTGGGGCAGCTATGTGTGTTGCACAATTGAGTCACAACATATCTCTCAACCTCTTAGCCCAAGAAATATGGACAAAGCCTAACATAATGGGGGGACAAAGGCCCAAAAATAGGGACACATTTTAAAGATTGCTCTTACAAACTTAAAAAGTATCTAGAATAACAGGATTTATGTTAAAATGCATTTTGTAATGGATATGCAGTCTGAAGGTCAAATGTATGTCACTATTTAGTGATTGCATTCCTCAGATCATCCCAGGGATTTGCCAGAAAACCACAAATTTTAGGAGGAACATACCATAATTCTGAGACAAAAATTTGGACTTTCTCTGAAAATCTGGACAGCTGAGAAGTATGGTCACCAATAACAAGAGTATTAGGTAATGTATATGCTTGCCTTATAGGCTTTGCTCCTGGGGGGCCATTGTGTGTAATGTTCAATGTTTCTTTTGGTGTGTGTTTTAGTGATTGCTGAAGATCAGTGTTGCCATTAAGTGGCTTTGGAGATGGTTCAGATTTTGGAAGGTTTCTTTTAGGGGCCTCAGGATAAGACAATCTGTGTGAGTAGTAAGTAGTGACGCTCATTTGTTTGTGAAATTTTTGCCTCCAAGGAAGTTGTGTATTTACATCTTTTGCATACTATCTATTTTTTCAATGACTAACTGGTTATCTGAGAACATAAGACAATTGCTACATTGCCTTAGGATGCCTAAGTCTACCAAGCTGGCCACAGAGACATTAAGACATTGCATACCCATACTGTCTGTTGCTGTTATAGGATGGGCTGTTTAGGAATAAAGATTGGGTTTTAACAGGGGTCTCCTAAGGTAGTTTCTGGCAAGATGCTGTATGGTGCTGGGATTTGGTAGTGTTATTCGATTTGCAAGCTAGCTGCTATAAGCTTAATTCCATGCAATGCCAAATTATTTAAAAGGTTTTAGACCTAATCCTAACTTGACAGGGAAATTTTACTATGTAGATGTTTTCTACTTTTCAGAGCACTTCTAACTACTGCTGCATAGTGGGCAGCTCTGCCCAAACTCACCTGATTAATAGCAAGCAAAAGAAAGACTTAAAAACTGACTCCTATGCCCTCTAGCCAAGAAACATCCACATTCACTTTGAGCTCCCTGGAGTGCTTCCCAACTCTGAGGCACCAGGTAAACACCTTCTGCCACAAGATGGATGTTCCTAGAATTTCTTAACTTAAAAGCACAGCAAAAGTAAATCTTGGATACAGATTAAGTAAAAAGCAACTACCAAACAAATAAGTCCCTGGCTAATTTGCCCTTCTGCAAAGTGATCTGAAGGGCAAACAGAATCAGAAATAGCCAACAGAGGAATATTGATTTTAGCTATAAAATTAAATGCATTCTTTTAAAATTCTCAGTAACAGCAGCTATCACTGTATAAATCAAGTACAAGTGCAGTAAATCGAAAAAATGTTTGTATCTTTCCCTGGATGCAGTTGAAATATTAGAAAATTCCTGCAGAGCTTTTTGGAAGTGATTCCAGGGCCTTGCAAACTATCCTGATTTATAGCAGAGAAAAAAGATTGAAAACTGGATTCTATGTTTCTGAACTGACAGTTTGCTTCTTTTACTTTAACTTTGAGGTTTATTTTTCTTTCTTAAACTTCTACTTATAAATTACAGAACCAGATGTATAATAAAACAGTTCTACATTCTGCCTATGCAAGATGGTTATGGAATACATTTGTGCATTTATATATTATATTTTTTATATTTATATTATTTATATTTATAATAATATAATATTTTTTTACATTTGTATATATTTACATTATGCAGGAAGATGGGGAGACCTTGTGTTGCAGTGACCTCTCCAGCTCCCAATGTTGTGTTTTGTGGTCTATTTTAATCCATTTGGCCTGGTCAAAGGTATGCTGTGGTGCTCATGGTGTCTGTAGTCTCTGTGTTGCTTTGTTTTTATTTATTGAGGTTGTTGAACTGAAAATGGAAGTCTGGGCCTTCTGTTGTGAGTTAAGCAAGGTGCAGAATGCAGAATGCTTAAATCAGGCTCTTAGCTGCAAGGTTTGTTTTGAAAACACATGTTTGATTTTGCTGGGTTGGAAGGAGCTGGATTGGATTTATAAGCTGATGATGACTGTTGGAGATGTCAGAGATGGAGCTGGTGATAGTGAGATGTGGGTGGTGAGGATTGAGAGAGGATAATTGGATTGTTGTGGCTGTTCAGGGCGATCGTGCTGAATGCAGGTGGCAGAAGTCTGTTTTTTGTCTGCTGGTATTAGTTTTAAATCAGATTTGGTTTGTGGTGTCAGAGGAGACCTGATTGGGACTTAGGATGTTTCTGGTGTGGAGAGAGTGATGGTAGTGGCATGGATAAAGTGGATTGCTGTAGTCCATGGGATCATGTATGGTTGATGGATGTTTCTGTGCATACTGCTGGCTCGGTCATTGTGTTGCTATGTTTTTCTGTTGTACATGAAATTTCATTCAGCTACACTTGTGTATGGTCTGAATGACAATAAAGTTACTTTTGACTTTTTTATATTGTATTGTATTGTATTGTATTATATTATATTATATTTATATTTTTTGCACTTGCTCTGTTTCAGTGATATTTAACATTCCTGTGCTATATTTATTTATTGATTGAATTTATCACTGCTTTTCATCCTGCACTTATTAAAGAAATTCCATCTACTTGTTACTGTACTGCTCTTAAGTTGTTGTTTTAAACAGTATTCTGCAAAGGCAGTGTTTTGTGAACATATCTCAGGGTTAGTGAGCTTAGCTGCAGGAATACTTTTCTGTTCTGATTCTGTCTCTTTTTTATTTAGGTGGAACTACTGATCAACAGCTTTTTGTGTTTTTATCTGATTGCCCTGAGGGTTTATCTTGAGAAAAGACTTTTATCTTGCTGGTGTAAAAGAATTACATTTTGTAAGATTCTTCACTTTTGTGCCTGGCTGTTCACCTGTCGTTGGCTATAAGATTTACAGTGCTTCTAAGATCATCTTGAAATACAAAGCTGATATAAATATATTTTTTTGCACTTGCTCTGTTTCAGTGATATTTAATATTCCTGTGCTGCATTTATTTATTTGTTGAATTTAGCACTATTTTTCAGCCTGCAATTATTAGAGAAATTCCATCTGCATGTTACTGTACTGCTCTTAGGTTGTTGTTTTAACAGTATTCTGCAAAGGTTGTATTTTTTGAACATATCTCAGGGTTAGCAAACATATTGCATGAATCCTTTTCTGTTCTGATTCTGTCTCCATTTTATTTTTCCCACCCACCTGCACAACTGTTTTTGTGTTCTTAAAACTTTGAGGCTTTTGAGTTTCCCACCTGTACTTTAAAATTGATATTGCACACTCCTCTCAGTCCCATTGCATCAGTTCATTCTATTGACTACAGTGAGATCATCTGGGAAAGCCCACTCACTTATTTTCTTAACCATGAATTGTCTTCTGTTTCTTCCCTTTCTATTTAACTAGAAAAAGTACATTTTATTTAGCTTAATTTACTGTGTGTCTCTTCCTACTTTATTACTTTATTTTGCTTTTCATGCTTGCTCTTAAAGTGTTCAATTGCATTTAATATGCTGCATTTATTATAGCCTGTTAGTAGCCTGATTAAATTGTAATTGTTACTCTAAGTCTCTCAGTTTTGGTTTAAGGACTTGGGACTCAGGCCAATTATTTTACATTAAGAAGATTTGTGGTCTGCACTCTTGTGGGAGGAGAGAGTAGCCTCTGCCCTTCTGAGCTGGAAATTCCTGAGTGAAGGCTTATTGTGCCTGCTGTTCTAAGTGTCTTTGTTCCAGTTTAAACACTTAGGTTCCAAATCAGTTATTTTACATTAAGAAGATTTGTGGTCTAAACTCTTGTGGCAGGAGAAAGAGGATCACCTCCACCCTTCTAAGCTGGGAATTGGTGGTTGAAGGCTTATTGTGTCTGTTACTCTGAAAGTGTCTTAGTTCTGGTTTAAGCACTTAAGCTCCAAACCAGTTATTGTACATTGGGAGAGTTGTGGTCTAGAATCTTGTGGCAAGAGAGTGTGGCCTACACCCTTCTAAGCTGGGAATTGCTGGTGAAGGCTTATTGTGCCTGTTATCCTAAGTGCCTTTATTCTGGTTTAAGCACTTGGGTTCCAAACTAGTTATGTTACATTAAGAGTATCCGTGGTCGAAACACTTTTGGCAGGAGAGGATAGCTTACACCCTTCTAAGCTGGAAATTGCTGGTTGAAGGCCAATTGTGTCTGTTTTCTGAAGTGTCTTAGTTCTGGCTTAAGGAAATAGTCTCTAAAACCAGCTGTTTTACATTAGGAAGGTTTGTAGTATGGACAATTGTGGCATGAGAGTGTTGCCTGCACCCTTCTAAGCTGAAAATTGCTGGCTAATTGCTGCTTTATTTAAACTGTTTTTTTTTTTTTTTTTTTTGCTGTTGTGACTGTGATTTTATGCACTTTGAATTTCTAGTACTTGAATTTTATTGCATAGGCTTGAGTCAGACTTGCTGAATCTAGACTGTTTGGTATCACTTAAGCACTAAAACCAGCTATTCACTGACATACTGAAAGATCTGAGGCATGTACTGCTTCCAACTAACTATAACTGCCTGTTTTTGCTCTTATATTGCACTTTTAATTTGTATTTGCATTCTGCTGTCTGTTTGAATTGTCTAAACTGTTTTCTGTCACATTTTACTGCATACGGTACTAGTTCAGTTGTAGCATAGCCCATTTCCAGGTTTGCTTTTTCAGAATCTGTTTTGTAACATCTGAGCATCAAATTCAAGCCATCTTTGTTGGTGAAGGCCCTTCTGAAAGTGCTGTCTGGGTCCATCTAATAGAGGATGATTGGACTAGAGCTCAGAGAGAGCATGCTTACTGGCTAGTTTGAGTTAAAATGATTGTTTCTTGTTTTATTAAAGCCACGTGTTTGTGGTTTTCTGGGTGTAGCACACCATCATGCACTGCCGCATAGCATTGGTTACTATTGATGGTTATAGATCCAAATGATTTGCTTGTTAAATTTTCCCTTATGACTTTGTTTGTGGTCCTCCATAGGTTTTATGTGGCTCTGCTCCACTGTCAGGTAGAACACTAAGCCTACCCTTAGAGGTCCTAACACACCTCTCACCCACTAGCCATTCCTAATTGCCACCTGTTATCCTGACCATGTAAACTTATCTAACACTATGGACAGACAATTGCCCACAGTTTCTCTAGTCAGCTCGGTCAACATGGGCATCCTGAGGCAGTGTAGCAACTGCTTCCTGTTCACTGACAACCCTCTTCTCCAAGTCTACACAAACTCAACATGTGAGAGATGCAACTATATTAAGAACCTTGAATCCATGCTCTCTTACACATCAGTCATTATATATGACAATGAGTGGGTTGTCAGCATGCGCACCTCACCTCTTACTACACCCAAACCCACATCACACATACCTACATATTTGGAGATCCTCACCAGAAAGATATCTAATGACCAGAGACCTCACAAACATAAAGACAAGCACACAACACACAATACTTCCTCTGCAGGACACAATACACATAATAGCTTACACACCAGTGTCTCACATGTCAAGACCTTGAGGCAAACCACAAAACCAAATATATTAGTCATAGGTGATTCCATCATGAGACACACAGATGTCCCTCTCACAAGGCTGGACAAGGAAAAGGTCACAGTCAGCTGACTGTCAAGTGCCAGGATATGCCATATCGCACATGCACTCAAGTTTCTCAATAACAAATACTGTTATGACTCTGTCATAGTCCATGTTGGTGTGAATGACTTGAGATGTACCCCTCTGGACTATATGAAGAGAGACATGACTGAGCTCTCAGACTATGTGTGTCAGGCTGGCATGTCTCTAGCCTTAAGCAGCATTTTACCTTCACTTAGGATGCTGCATCAATACAAACTGAAAATGATTGACTTCAGTAATTGGCTTACTTTCTGGTGTCATTCTAAGGGGATCCAGTATCTATCAGCCTGGAGGCCTTGGAAGACACAGACATTTGCGCAGTCACCAAGACCTGGTTCAAGGCTGTGGAGAGCTCCCCAACCATACCATGTTACACCTCCTTCCACATGTTCAGACCACAAACTGAAGGCATGAAAACTAAAGGAGGTGGTATATCAATATTCATTAAAGATAAATAAACCTCCAGATTGGATAAACAGTATGATTCTCTGACATACCTCAGATGCAATAAATGTTGGTAGGACACCTATTCAAGTCATTGCCAGCTACAGGACCCACTCCATGAATCAGGACACCTACTCTGCCTATTTGCATCTACTTGAGTCTATCAAGATACATCCAGACACCATGGTTTTGGCTTACTTTAACTACCAATACATTGATAGGGTAAATTAATTGTGCTCAAATTCACTTGTCCAAAGGTTCATCAACTTCATTAACTCCAGTGACCTGGACCAGCTGCTTGACACCCCCACAAGGAGTGCCAACATCCTGGATCTGGTGCTTACCAGTATGGGGGACCACTGAAGTACCTCCACTTTGAGGTCTTCCCTGGTGATATCTGACCACAAATCAGTCTCATTTGAAGTAATCATCACACCTGACCCCCCCCCCCTCCCCAGTAATAACTAAAAAAACTTCTCCAAAGAAGATTATATACTTTTACAGGATGGTATAAATAGCTTCAGTGCACTTCCCCCCTGAGATGGAACTGGCAACTATGCCGATTTCTACAACAATGCTTTATACAAACACTTGTATAACTGCATTGACTCAGCCATACCTGACAGGACCAAAACAAGCTCCTCAAGTAAGAGCAAGTCTGCCTGGTGGACAACTGCCATTACCAGGTTTTACAATAAGAGGAAGAAATTGCTATCTCTAAGAGTAAAATTGAGATAGCCCTAAACTGGAGACATTCCCTCCTCAGCTTAAGCAAGCAAATACGACTTTCTTTGAAGTCCTCCAAAGCAAACTATTAATCCAGATTAGCTTCCTCAACTAAAGACAACCGTAAGGCATTCTTTAGTTACATCTGTAACCTAAAAGGAAAGGCCCAGATTTGTGATGAACTGGTAGTTAATGATACCACATATACTTAGCCTGTGGACATAGCTAACCTGTTGGCTGACAGGTTCTATGAAAACTTCACTCCCCTGTCCCCCCACACGCACCCCTTGACATCCCTACCACATATCCCCTGCCTTGTATCTCTAAAGAGCAGGTCATACACACACTCTCTATGGCCAAAAGCACCACATCTATGGGGCCTGATAACACCCCAGGCTGCATCCTACATGGGCACCAACAATAATTAGCAACACCACTGGGTACTCTTTTCAATCACAGTCTAAGCACAGGCTTCATCACAGCTGAATGCAAAATGGCCACCGTTATTCCCTTGCATAAAAGTGGAGCTTCCACTGACCTCAGGAACTATAGACCTATTAGCCTGACTAGCCTTATTTGCAAGCCCATGGAGCAAATCATCATGGACCTTATCAGCAAAGATATAGGCAATCTCCAAACACTTGACCCTACTCAGTCTGGATTTGTAAAAGGGTGATTATGCCTGTTAAACCTGGTGGACTTCTTTGAGACAGTCACAAAAGCCCTGGATGAGGGGAAATCTGTGCATACAGCATACCTAGACTTAGCCAAGGCACGTGGCACTAGTCCCCACTCAGGCATCATTGACAAACTCACCCAGCTAGGTATCAACCATTATATCATTAGAAGGGTTGCTAAATGGCTCATTGAAAGAACTCATATAGTCTAAATAGTGGAATCCACCTCAGGCAGCAGACCTGAAGCCAGTGGTGTTCCACAGGGATCAGTCCTGGGACCTCTACTGTTTGGAATCTATTTATTTGAACTACAACCAAAAACCTAAGGTCTATGGCTGACAAAGTTTGCTGATGACTGCAAACTGGGAGCTGTCACAGAATCTCCAAATGATGTCAACATCCTACAAGAGAGTCTTAGTCAAACAAATGATTGGTTCCAAAGTTACGGCCTTTAACTCAATGCAAAAAAAAAAATATCATCCCTTTCGGTAAGGGCAATGTTCCTGCTAACTATTACATCAGTAACAACACCTTAAGTATGCACTCAGTGGTGAGAGACCTGGGTACACAGGTTGACAGCAACCTTACCTTTGACCACTATGTCTCCAGAGTGGTAAAAATGGCATTCGATATTGCTCATCCCATAAGTAAGGTTATTGCCTCCCGAAAAAAGGCATTATAACTTCCCTGTACTCTTCCACCATTAGGCCAATAATTGACTACAACGCCTCTGCAGCAATTGGAGAGACCACAGAGGTTCCTCACAAGGAAAATTCAAGGTCTTCAGTATCTGTCCTATGTTGGATCATCTGAAATCAGTGTCACTTTATTCTGTTTCATACAGACTACTCAGAGGCAATCTCTGCCTTGCATGCAAAGCAATCTCTGACCCTGCTTTATTGGAAATGCTGCATCTCTGTAAGTCAAGTAGTACATGGGTTACTTATTCTAAAGGCCTTATCCTTGTATGGGACATTAATAGAACCTGCTGGAGGGGCAGATTTGTTTCCCAGAGGTTATCATACCTTTGGAACAGACTTCCACTTCATGTCAAACAGAGCACCTCATTGACCCTCTTCAAACACAATCTGGACGATTGGATGGGTAACCAAAAATTCATCCCAGGGGTTTCAGCTATGTCCTTCTTGGACAGGGGCAATAGGTGCTGATCATGGAAATATGGGTAGAACTTGGCTAGGCTTGTAAAGGCCCTAGGGCCATTAGCCTTGCAACTTCCTATGACCCTATGATTCTTTGATTTAACAGGATCTCTATGTAACAAGATGCCAACCCATGTAGACTGCTCAGTATCTCTCAGCTATTCAGATTTTCACAGAATGTCTAGATTTCTGCCTCATATTTTTGGTCTGATCAGCATCACATATGTGGATTTCTGACAAATCACTGAGGATTAAAGTCAAAAAAATAATCATAGATATTTGAATAACAGACTTCATACCTTTCAGAAAATACAAGGTAACACAAATTGTGTTATTCAAGCAACCTTCTAGATTTATAAGAACATTTAAAATCTGTCTCTATTTTTGGGCCTTTGTCCTCCCATTATTTTAGGCTTTATCTAGATTTCTTGTGCTAAGAGGTTGAAAGGTATGTTTTATGTTAACAAAAGAAATGATAGCATGAAAGCCAAATACTATACTCTGTACTTTCTCAGGTCATAAACCCCCTGCTATATAGTCCACAGTGAACTGGATATTAGAAAGATCAAAATGGATAATGATTGGTCATCAAGTGCCTAACTGAAGATCAGTGAAGGAAAAAGCAATATATTGTATGAAGCAGAAGTGTAATTAAGCAAAATTTTGATGTAAACTAAAGCAAAACTCAGTGTGATAGCAAACTGGGAGGTTTCCAGCATATACATCAACAGCACTAGAGGAATCTTACCCTGTGATATTAGATCTAGGCCTTTATATCTGCACACGTTGATGTATGGCAGCAGACATGGTCTGGAATAAACTTGTGAGTGACGCATAAGGTTCTAAGAACCAACAGAAGGGTCCATGCCATTGAGGATTTCTCTCTCTCTTTCTCTCTCTCTCTATGCAGTGCTGAAAATGAGCTTTGTACATGTCTTAAACTCCACAGTGAACATCACATGGATCAATGACAGATAGTGTATGTTTACTCGTATCATTTCCTTTGTCATTAAAATAGAATTGAAATGGAAAGTAACAAGATGCCAATGCAGTGAGTTTGTAGAATTCAGCAGTGATGTAATGCAACATGATGCCATTGGGCACTTCTCATTCAATTAAGTAGGACCAAAATCTGCAAGGATGTCAATTGTAATATAAGAAGATGCATGTATAAATTCACACTGCAAGGAGAAATGAGAAATTGCTGACACAGGTTAATTTTTATCAAGAAAAATAACTGAAGGAAGTCTACCATGGAGTTGCAATATCCCAAATTTTCAATTTTAAAGAGAAGTGTTAGCCTTACACAAACTTACACAGCTGCTATTCAGGGGTAAGTTATTGTACCCTGTCCCATTAGGTGAAATTAAACTTTTTTTATACCTGCTTATTTTTTTTACTAAAAATCTACACTGTTACTAATTAAGAAAAATACATTATGTGTAGTACCTCAGCAGAGCAATGTTTTTCAGCCAACAAATTTAAAATTGTAACTACAACTGCATATCAGAAAGCTGATATTTGTTATTTTTTTCTGTTGCTCTAAGATGGTGGTGATGTCAATGCCAACACTATGAATACTGCCACTGTTCAAGACACTGCTTGATATAATGTTGCTGAGTAAATTTTAAAAATAAGTTTAATAAAACATTTAATGTTAAACAGAAATAAACCATACAGGATGCAACTGAAATTAAAGCAATTGCTGAAGCAGACGAATACAGACACTGACTGTTATAGTACAAAGTTGCACAATTTAGTTATCTGCTTATTAAGTTAAAACTGTGCAAAATTTTCTTTTCCATCCTGTATTAGTCTGACACCTACCAGCACCCCTTTCAACTTTTAACTCCAGAATTATGGACAAAGCAAACAATAATTAACGAAAGACCCAAATATGGGATACTTTCAAAATACTGGTTTTGTTAACATAGAACTTCTCAAAATAATTTCTGTTTTTTGGGGCAATAGAGCAAAAGTTTGAGAACAAGTTAGACTCCCTCCAAAATCTGGACAATTGAGAATTACACAGCAAAACTATATAGCTCTGACCATAATTTCTTTAGGTTCTCCAGAAAAAAAACTTATTAATGCCTATAGAAATGTATCTTCTGCTGTTATATTTTGGGGTTTGAGGGAGCTGAATGTTATGTGAGATTGGCTTACTACTCTTAGTATATATTGTGTGAAAGAAGATAAAATAAAGTTACAGAGAACATTATGTATTTACTTGAAAACAATCAGATGTATGGTGTCCATAGTCAATAAAGTTAAAATTACTGAGTAAGAATGCTGTCAGTCAAATTGATAGTTATCGAGCTAGCTTAGCAGGATTAGTTTGTGCATATGCGTGTGTGTGTGTGTGTGTGTGTGTGTGTGTGTGTGTGTGTGTGTGTTAGGAGGTGTAAAGCATGTTAAAATATGTTAATACAATTCTGTGAACATTATTCTTTTCTTTTTAATTTAATCAAAATCAGACATCTGGGATGTACACATTGACTAATGAGGCTAAAACTGGTTGGTATTATGGTGGTCTACTGATGAAAATTATTGACTGCTGCTTCTGTTTTATTATAGCTTAGCAATCACTGACCTAGCTTGAAATGGCTAGTTTGAGATTATGTAAAACAAGTTAACATTTATTAGTGTAGCTTTTTTTATTTGACATTTGTGGTGTACATGATCAATAAAATATCTAGAAGTGGTAGTACAAAGGTACCATGTGGAGGATAGTGAGACACCCATGCTGACACTTGGCCACAATTAGATATTTAAAAGACTTGACATGGATAGTGTGTGTTTTATTATTTTTTATTTGATCACAATCAGACATCTGACTTATATAAAATCAATGTTGTTGTTGTTGTGTCTTTCGGCTTTTCCCGGTTAGGGTTCACCACAGTGGAACTCTGGTCCGCTAATGATTGGCAGTTGATTTTTACGTGCTGAGTTGCCAGCCCTAATGCACAACATTCAACGAAGGTACACCCATTCACGCATATCTCCATGCAGAAGACGCTCTAGCTGAGAGTTGAACCGGTCAGCGTCTTACTGTGAGGCGACAACGCTACTGCAGCACCACCACCGTGGATACTTATATAAAATCAATAATGTATGTAAAATTGGTGGGTAAGAAGGCAGTGAGTGGATGAAAGTGATTGGTCCCTGATGTTGTTTTGTCAAAGACAGTCATTGTACTGCACTGGCAGGATGGCATGTTTTTGTAAAAAAAGATAAAATACATTACTGCAGTCTATTTTTCTAATGCAGTTGATCATCTGATGTACAGTCAAAATATTGGCTATAACTGGTTGAGTCAGAAGCAGTCTCTGGGAGAAAGTGACTGACCACTGCTGCAATGTGATCACTGTTATGCAGTCACTTTCCTCCTTGGCCTTTTTTGCCCTCATACCTAATTACCATCAGGCCTTCTCAAACTGGATTTCAGCCCATTCATTTTGCATTACCCAATTATCACATGGGAAGCTCTGGGAAGGGTTCTCAACTAGGCAGCCATAAAGAGTGTTTGTGTATTAATCTATGCTCTGCCATCTGTTGAGCTTCCTGTCAGTCAGGGTACCTTTATTCCCTATTCTGCAGTAGCCTGGTTTATCCTACAGACTGTGACCTTATGGAAACCATCACTTCTGATCCAGACTATGGACTGCAAGGCTTACTGCAGCAGCAGCTCAATCAAATCAAATGCAGACTATAGGGGTATATCCATATGGCCCTAACTTTTCTCTTTAGCAGATAATGTCACAGCTATGTCACTGAGAGGAGTCACATGCCCTCCTCTTAAATATGTGTTTTCTCCCATATATGAATTGGTGAGGACTGTTATCACTGATTTCAGAGAGGAAAGCCCAAATCTCCTGGCCTACTGACACTGTTATCTTTCTACATGCATAGAAGTACATCAGCTGACTAGGACTACATCTCCACCCACCACCAATGTGGACAGCACAGCTCATCTAGCACAAAGTGTAGTTTCCTGATTGAGTGCCCTACAAGTCTAAGATGAAGAGCAAAAAAAAAAAAAAAAACAATGTTTCTTTGAAATGGGGAACAAAAATGTCTTTCTTTGTTAAAATTGTGGTAAACATCTTACTACAAATATAATAAGCAGCTTGCTAAAGTCACAATACTACCCACAAAACATTTAGTTCAAATCTTTATAAATGCAACCACAATATTGGCATTCATTTCTAAATGACAGTATTGTAATACTGCCCAGTCTGTGACTGCAATCGTGGCCCCAGTTGCTTTGCACCCATGGCAGCTCCCCCCTTCAACTCACCCTTGTTATACCTTTGCTGGGCAGCAAAAGCCTTGCCATCACATACATGAAAAATTACTATTGCCATTCTGTGACTGTTATTCATCTATAGCATGTAGTATTTAGCAGACTCTACATGTTATTGATCTGTAGTATGTCGTATGCAGTAGATTTTAAATGTTATTCATTTTTAATAAGCTTTGCAAATTTAAAATGAAAATTGTTTCCTTTCTCTAATTTGCTCCTGCTTTGCCTAACCATTCTTTTATGAATGCAGTTTACTGCATAGATTAAATTTAACTTATCTCAAAATGTTACTGAACAGTAAATTTGACTTCCAAACATGCACATCACAGAAGTTATCTATAAATAGATAATAAATAATAATAATAATAAATATAAATATGCTATTTTTACTAAGCATATTATACATTGTTTTAGTATCATCATTCTTTAACATTCTTCATTCTGAAATGTCAGACAAATGTCAGCTCATGGCCTTGCTGTTCTGTAAATAACATTTCTTTAAAGTTCTGTTGCACAAAGTACTCTTCGTTAACCTTACCAAAACTTCTGATCTTGCTGACCACCTGCAGCACTTTTATTATCCCCAAGAAATTAAAGTGAGCTGTAGATATGTCACCAAGTTCCAAGATTTTTTAAGAAATAGATATTTTAGAGTCAAAGTCAGCTCACCCGTATTACTTCCAGCATCTCTTACCAAAGGAATGCCTGAAGGCTCCATACTCTCCCCACTGTTATTTTCAATCTTTATTAGCAAGCTACCATCTGACCTCCACACTTTCCTATCAGTCTTCAAATAGATGATTTAGTTATACTTTGATCCAGTCCCTCACATTCAAGTATACAAATCCAGCGTATTTCTGACATCCACTTTATTAATTCCTGGTTAAACAACCGTAATCTAAACCTAAACTCCTCCAAAAATAAGAACAAAAATTTGGATCCTCACAAAAGCTGAAAATCTTCTCAACAATCTCAGCATCACAGATCTCAGTGATACTCCAGCAGAAACAAATACATTCTCTGAATATCTACATTTATGGCTGGTTAGTCACTTAACTTCATAATGGATCCAGGTATTAAAGATCCCTGCACAACCTATTATTTTTGAACAGAATGGTGTGATTGTGAGGCACAATAACTCCAGTGGGTTAAATATTACTAAGGTGGTCTATTTTTCTCTTTCTGAAAAAGCTTTTACCTTTGTTCCTACTGCTAAGTATGATATTACAGACTCATTGACTGAATTTAAATTATATACCAGGAAATTAAATTTTGTATTCAATTTCATTACACCTCCAACTCTAACTAATTTGAAAAGGGGTTAATTAAAAAGAAAAGTATTGGTATGCCCTCTTTGAACCCAAAAGTTCAAGCCTTCCCCAATACTTGTGAATGTGAGTTTTAGAAACAGTTCACTTCTAAAAAAATGAGAAAAAGAGGAAGCAACCTTTCTGAAAAAAGAAAGAAAATTACAGGATGAATTTAGCGTGAGTAATTCCTTAAGAGTTATGAAGTCTGATAAGGAAGGAGGAATTATCTTATATGACCATATAGAATATATTTATTAGATGTTAAATATCTTCCACAATAATGAGACTTACACCGCAGTCTAGAGAAATGAGGTGTTTGTTTGATACAAAAAGAGTGATCAGTTTTTTGATGACCTTTTTGGATGACCTTCTGATGCAAGGCCAAATTAACTAGTAAACATTTGATTTCCTTAAAAACTCTGTAACTATCATTCAAACTATCTTCAGACTGATTGTTGTGGCACAAGGATAGAAAATGTACCCTTTGGCTGTTATGGTCAACAAATTGTTAAAATCAGTCCAAATTTGTAGACACACAGACTCAAAGATTTGTGGTATTTTTTAAGCAGAATGAAATCTGAATTGCGTGAGAACAATCTCCAATTTTTACTGTTGATGTGGTGGACTTATTTTCATGCATACCAAAAGATGTAGGTTTGGAATCATTTCATCATGTGTTAATCTAGTTTAACACTTTAACATCAGTAGAAATTAGATTAGTAATGGAATTTATGGAGATTATTTTGGTGAAAATTAAATTACTTTGAAGGCAAGATGTTTAAACAGGTCTGAGGTGTTGCTATGGGGGCAGTTTGTGCTCCGATATTTGCAAACCTCATGATGTTTTAATGGGAAATGAAATTTGTATTTGATTAGGTATTTTTCAAACATGATCAGTTGTACCTGAGGTTTTTGAATGATATTTTTATATTATGGAAAGGAAGTGATTAATTAGTTAATAAACTAATCACTTATATTAATAATACTACGCCCTTTTTAAAATTCACATAGCAACTACAAAAAAGCAAGTCTACTACCTGGATACCACTATTACTAAAGAAACAAGTAGTTTTACATCAAATATTTATAGAAAACCAACATTTTCAAATGCATATTTGCACTTCCGCAGTCCCCACCCTCTCTTTCAGAAAAGACATTTAGTAAAGGGTCAATTTGTAAGGCTCACCAGGATGATTTCTAACAAGTGTGTATTTGACATTGAAAGAAAAAAAAAACTGTAAATGATGTTTGCAGATAGAGAATATCTGAGTGAGTTGGTGAGGAGAATTAGTGATGAAATTATGTCAGGATGGGGTATTAAATACACTTCTCTTTTAGGTACAGGATTGATAAAGAAACCAAATGACAAACACCCTGTACCAAAGTTGTCCAGCATGATGAGCAAAGAACATACCCCACCTACTGTCAATAAAGATGGGATCAATATTGCCACTGGAATATAATTCAGGGACCAGTGTTATTAAGAGTATTATAAATAAGAACTAGAATATTCTTGCAAGTGATGAAAAAAAAAAAAAATATATATATATATATATATATATATATATATATATACATACACATATTAGGGGATTAACCAATTTTTATATATAAAATAGCAAGAAATATCAAGAAAACATTTCTATTTAAACCAGTAATAAAAACAGCACTAAAAATGTGGTGCTCATAACCAGTATAGATTTATTTTGGAGAAAGAATGTTTTACTCTTGACAACACTTTAAATGCCACTTTATCCCCAGACAGGGTAAATTGTAACACAAAAGGAGTAGTATACCTCACTATTTGTTCAGATTGTACTGCAGTCTATGTTGTTAAGACTGAACATGTTTTTGAAAAAATGCATATATGAGCACAACTATGAGATGATTAAGGGTAATGTTAGTAATGCTTTCTTTAGACATTCTGTAAAATATTGAACTTTTAAGCAATTTTAAATTACTATTTTAGAACAAAATCCCACGTAACCCTAGGGGTGATTCTTGGGTAGATACAGTAGAGTACAAAGAGGTATTATGGCTACTTAAACTACATGCTACACATCACTCCTGGGTTGACTGATTACATATCATTGATAGCACTACTTAAAGGACAGCCAAGCTTTGACTGGATTTGTTATTAAACAAGTTTTTTTTTTTTTAACACATATTATTAAATTGCATTATATTTTATTTAGATAACTTTTACATTACTTTATGGTGTACAAAGTGTTTACATGTTTCATTGTTTCAATTATGGCTTTTTCTTTAAAGAATTAACTTATTGTCATTAATTGACCATGTGATTTTAAGTGATTTTTAAGTGAAGGTTATAAAAAGTTTGAATGATTTGTTACAGATTAGTTCTCACAAAGTCCTGTTTCATTCAATTTATTGGGATGAAAAGCTGATTTTAAACTTTGTTTTGTGCTTTAAATTATTTATATGGAACGTTTGTGTGTATTAAACTGTTTTCTAAAGCACTTTCGGATTTAGTGGCTGTTTACTTCTCCATTTCCGGTGTATTTGTTATTGGTTTTGATGTTTCATTAATAGTCTGTTTCATCCTTTAGGCCTAGACTCATCAATAAGCAGCACACTGCACTATGAAAATTAGCATAGGCAATGAGAATTCACATGGTGTGATTCAGAAAAATGTTGCCATACTTAGGCAAAACATCATGGTATACAGCACATGCAAATGACTGTATAATGACATGAGAATGAGGTACTCCTGCAAATGAAACAGAAGGTGTACACAAATGACAGCAACCAAAACACAGGACTGATTCAGAAGCATATAATATAGGTACAGTATGGCATGGCAGATACACTGTTTTACTCCAATAGTCAGGTTGTGCATGAAGAGAGCTATGTTTGAAGTAGCAGCAAGTGTAGTTCAGCAGACTAATAATGTTCACCATTTTAGCCAGTGCCCATGGAAGAGGTACAGACAATGCTTGATATGCCAACAGCTTACTGAACAGCAGATGTGGATAATTTCTGTGTGGACAGGGAGGCTGTAGGAGCATTGTTGAACTGTCTTGTCCACAGAGGGAATTGAGGGGGATATGTATGTAGTATGTTCATTTTTGTGGATATTAGTGTTTATGCAGCTTTAACTATCTTAACTATAGAGACCCTTCAATGACCTACTGGAGATGTATTTGGGGTTTCTCAAGCATCTAACTTATGAATCCTGAGATAGTTCCCCAACATTATGCTGCAGCATAAGAATGAAAATATCTGGTTCTCCAGGACTGCAGAGGAAAAAAAAAAAAAAACACCACCATGCAGGCATTTTACTCCATAGCCCATTTCTTTGATGTCCTAGAAGCCATAAATTGCACTTACATAAGCAGCAAGGCCAAAGGGACTGCAATATATCAAAAGGATACGTTTTCTCTCCCTTAACAGCCAGGTAGTCTATAATATTTAGGACATTATGTGTAATGCATCCATTCACTACCCTAGAATTTCCCATGAATCTCACATCTGGAATAGGCCCAAAAATACCAAAGGTTCCTGAGAATGGCTTCTCATACAGCCATCTAGTTAGTAAGTGCATACACAGGTCATATAAAGAGGCCTGTATACACAGGTACCGAATAAGTAGGCAGTAGGCTTCAATATGTTGCTTGCTTTGTGTTGCAGATGATGCTGGATACACATTAGAGTTCTGGTTGATGATACCAGATCATTCATGAAATGGCCTATAATGCTGCACATGCTGAAATGCTTAATGTAGTGGTGCAGATGTTTGACCTACTTTAGGGATGCTAGCATTGTCTTAAAATCTGCAACAACATTTTTTGTTCTGTGTCCAGTGTTGCAGAATGTGGCCTTGAGTAAACAGCACAGCATTACACAAGTGTCAGTCTTGTTAGAATCTTCAGTACCAGTATTATCAACATTAGAGGGTCAGTGTGGAGAGACAGATAAGGAAAACACAGCAGCAGTACCACAAATGAGGCAGATGTAGGTGCAGTATACTGTAGCATTGGCAAAAAGGCAGGTCTAGTGCACAGCTTTCAGCTGTCAGACAGTGGTGCATGTGTTACCTCACCAAAGTTATACTGCAGTGCATGGAGCTGGCTATGCTGTACATCATACATCTTTATACTCAAACTGATAAGAGGGCTGGTGGAATACTGTCATCATCACTTTTACAGTGACAAATATTGATAATGCTAAGAGGTGAGGTAGGGTCAAAGGGGCTTAACATGATAACCACATAACCTGAGAAGCTGCAGGGAGTTTGAGATCACATCCTTCAGTTTTGGGGTCAAACTGCTACAACATGAACATTGGAGTCAACTGCTTAGTTTGTATGTGGTGTAAGTGCTTGATGCAGTCTGTGGCAGGAAGGGACAGGATCATGGCACCATAAGCAATCACCCTGAAGGGGTGGTACTGTCTACCTATCCTTATGAACATTGTTCTCCATGAAATGGTCATTAACAAAGAGTGAAAGTGGGAGGCATTTTGCCAACAGGTGTCAGGGAAAAGGTAGAACTACAAGAACAAGCATATGAGGCGTGATGATACATACCAAGTGTTAAGACAGAAAAATACTGATAGTCATAAAAACCTGGTGGGCAGTATTGCTTGTACATGGCATCACCTATACTCATCCAGAACATACAGCAAATCTGCTGGCCAACAAATTCATCTCAGATTTCACTTACCAGTCACCCCCAGTCTTCACACAAAAATCACCCTCAGTCTTCCCCCAAAAAGTCCTATCCACCACTCCACTGACAATTATAACCAAAGAACAGGTTGTGACTGCACTGCCTAAAGCTAAAAACACAGCTTCAATGGAGCCTGGTGATACACCAGGTTGCCTCTTAAGCAGCTTAAATCAGGACTTGTCGGGCCCATTAGAATCTCTATTTAACCACAGCCTCTGGACTGGCTTTGTCCCAGTAGAGTGGAGGATAGCAGCAGTCATCCCTCTGCATAAAGGAGGACCATCTACTGATCTGGGAAATTATAGACCCATAAGTTTGACTAGTGTTATAGTAGAGCCATGGAAAGAATAATCATGGACCTGATAAATAATGACATAGGAAATCTCCTAACACTTGACTCGACCCAGATTGGCTTTGCCAAGTGCAGGTCATGCCTACTAAATACGGTGGATTTCTTTGAGAAAATCACTAATGCCATGGAGCAGGATTAAACAATACATACTGCCAACCTCCACCTGGCCAAGGCATTTGACACTGTTCTTCTAACTCAGTTATTATAAATAAACCCACAAAACTGGGCATAAATCCCTACATCAGCAGATGGATAGAAAATTGGCTCATGGACAGGACTCATGTGGTTGAAGTGTATGAATCTAGATCTAGCAAGATGCCAACTAGTAGTGTGCAACAGAGCGCCATGCTGGGAATACTCTTGTTCAGAATATACTTCTCTGAAGTCAAGGCTAATGTGGAAGGCCTCTGGATGACAAAGTTTACTGATGATTGAAAGCTGGGGTAAATCACTGACTCCCCCAATAATGTAGACCTCCTTCTGGAGGGTAGAGATCAAACAAATGATTGGTGCCAGAACAACTGATTGAAACTAAATGTGAAAAAATGCATTATCATACCCTTTGTGAAGTTAAATACCCCTGCAAATTACAACATCAAGAGCACACCCCTAAGAGTAGACTCAGAGGTGAGAGATCTAGGTACACAGATAGATAGGAACCTGAACATTCACCTTCATGTTCCCACAGTGATGAGGAAGTCCTTCTATGTGGCACAGCTTATAAATAAATGTGTGGTATTCAGACCCAAGGAAGTTATTGTCCCACTATACTCATCCTTCATTAGACAAATAATAAAGTACAATGTGCCATTTGGCATGTATTTGACTAGGGATTTACAACAGCTGGAGTGACCTTAGAGGTTTCATAAAGAAACTACAGGTTGAAAACAACATGTCCTATGCCAATAGACTAAATGCCCTCTCCCTTTACTACATCTCCTGTTGACTATTAAAGAATTACCTATTCCTGACCTACATGGCACTCACAAATCCAGCACTGATGGAGCTGCTATGCATCTGCAAGTCAAATAGCATGAGGGTCCCCCAATCTAGGGATCTAAACATAGTCATCAACTCAAACAAAACATGTTGGAGAGACAGATATGTGTCTCAGAGATTGCCTCTTCTTTGGAACATGCTTCCTATTCATGTTAAGCACAGCCCTTCCCTCACCCACTTCAAATGCAGTTTGGATCAATGGATGGGGAATCACAAATTCACACCTGGGATAGTGCTTATGTTCCTTATGGAGAGGGACAATCTGTAATATACTCAAAACATAGGCACAAGCCCATGCCATTATCTTGTCCTTGGGTGCGATATATTGGATAAAACCAGCTTATACTGGGTAGGTTTGGAAGGGGTCTTAAGTCATTAGCCTAGTAATCTCTTATGAATCTATGAACTTATGACTGAGCATGGCAGGCTATGTACCTATAAGTTTGAGGGATGCTGTCTCCCACAGTTATGTGTAGACTGGATCACATCATTTGCTGTCTAGCCTTCCTGTTTCCTTACCCTCCCATGGGCACTGTTGGCATGGCCTTTGGAGGCTGAGATGAGGTCAGTTACAATGTGTATCACTGTGGCACCGATAGATACATTTGCCACAAGTGGCTTCAGCAGAACTGTCTCCTCCCTGTTACTATATTCCAAGTCACTCTTTACTTGTTAAATCTTATGCCAGAAGCCAATGACCACACTTTCAATCTCCACAATACTGCAGGTAGCAGTGATTCTGTCTGGGTAACTAACATGCACTGGTTAATGGATAATGTTGCAGACATATTACGGATGGTCCTTGAATCATGGCAGGGCCCAAGCCACCACATCTTCCCTTTGTGGTAGATAAATGACCTCTGAGCTATGTGCTCTGGGATTTTGCTGGGGGCTATGAAGGACTATCAGGTAGTGACTGTCTATTATGCCCAAATAAGTGTATATGATTAGCCTGCTTCTCTACAGAGGCCTCTGTGATGGTAGATGCCAGAAACCCCCTCCCCGTGTAATACTTTTGACAGCTCTGCTTTATAATTGAACTGTACTGTACCACTTGCTTGTTGTCATCATTATCAGCCACAGGTGCCCTATCGATATCATGGTTACCTTCCTAAAACTAGAAATAGGTGATGCACAGCCATGCCTCTGTCCTTTGTTCGCTGTAAAAATGTATATCACAACATCTGCATCATTATTATAGACCTATATCACAGGATTGCTATTCTTGTTAATGTGCTTCACCATGCAGATCATCTTCCTAAACTCTGCAAATTCTCCTTGACTGAAATTATTGCATTCCACAACAGTTTTGCATTGAATAGAACTGCAGAAAATGGCACTGCTGCTTTATTTCTCACTAAAAAGGTTCAATTAGGATGATGGTTATGCAATAATGAAGCTGCTCAGTGCCACTGTTTCTGAATAGCTGTCATAGACCATTGTGTTGACAAGACATGGTGGCAGTGGCTGTGTGCATCATGGTATTGGAAGATCATGTGACCATTATGCTCATGCATATGGCATGTGTACACCCATGCTTCAACGCTATATTAATTTCCAGTGCCATGTGCACTACAACAAAGCTATGATTATATAATAGTGCAGAGCTACATTGCACGATATGTGTTCCATAAATGTGCATTCATGCATGTGAGGCTACTGTTTTGCTGGTTTTATGGGCCTGGGCAGGTACTGTTAAATGCAGAGCTCCAGCATAGTTAAGGGGCTTTCAGAGTGCTTGTAAGGGCAGTACAACAGGTTCTTGAAGAAGGTGGGTGCTTGACAAGAGCATGCCAGGCTGTTGAGTATTGCCACAGGCATCATGCATTACATTGCGCAACAGCACATGCTCCGTCATTAGGGGTGGACTTTTGAGAAGAAGAGCCAGAAATCTAATTCAATTGTACTTTTTTCATTTTTTTTATCTTCTGGTATCTTACTTCTTTTGTATGTATACTTAGGAGTTCATACTTTGTTTTGCAACAGAAGGGGAGCACAAAATAAACATGGTTGTATATTGTAGAAGGTAGGAGCAGTTATAACTGCAGCAGGGCATGTATGATGTCTGTAGCAGTTCATTATGCAACTGTAATTGTGCTTCTAGCATGTACTTTTATCCATTGTGCCATCCTTCTGCAGGAAGAAGAGGTGAGGCCATGCTCACCTCATTTTCTGCAAGCTGAGGCCTTTGGTACTGAGATGGCTGTGGGTGTCAGGGCTGCCTCTTAGCAGGGCGATGATGGCTACCTTGCAAAAGGTCACCGGGATGTGTCATAGGTGCCCTCAGTGGCCACCACTAAGGAGGAATGCTGAAAACACCTGTGCTGAGAGTAATCTGGAGGGGACCTGCCCTTGTCTCCTACAACCATTTATAGAGACTTGTGGCAGTTGCAGTATGGTCACAATTGCATGCCTGAGTAGCAATGTAGATTGCCTTCTGGCATGTCTTGAGGAGTGGCTTATCTGGCAGGACTGCCTAGAAGACCACTAAAGGAACAACTCATCCCTAACATCAGCAATTTAATCAAATGATACCTGTGTTTATTGCTATCTTGGGTAGCCTGGCACCCAGCCCCTCCTGTCCTCTCCACTCCTTATATGGTATTTTCTGTGTCACTTATGTGCCATTTTCTCCTTCCTTGTTTATTGTCTTGGCCTCTGCACCACCATTTGTCCATAGTCTGTATGTCTGTATCCATGCAATCTGTTCCTGACCTTTTATATGCTTACTAGCCATTGTCTGTCTAAATAAGCATTTTAGTTTTGTCTGTCTGTCTCTGCTACCTGCTTTTCATACTTTGTTAGATATGCAGTCTTCCCAGACTACCTCCCACCACACATGTCTTTTCTATATGCATAAATGTGCTCTTTTCATAAAAAAATGTCCTTTCTTTCCTTATGGTTACCCCACCCACCCACATTGTTGCTCCCGCTATCCACAAAAGTTTAGATTCTCCTGAAATCACCTTGTAACAAATTACAGAACCCCTGTCAATGAGTAAAAATAATAATTATATGGGCCAGATAACATATCAGGCTGCATTATTCTCCATGCTATGTATGCACTATACAAGCCCCTATAGTTGAGCAGCAGCCTCATTCCATACATAGGTTTTGTGTCTGATTCCCGAATGACAGCCATCCTAGTAGGATTTTCTTGACATTTACTCAGTTGCCTGCTATAGCAAAAGCCATTGTTCAAAGAGAGCTTACAAAGCATCAAATGGATCTTATTGTTGAAAGGTATCAGTCAGGAGAAGGGTACACACAAATTTCCACAGCATTGGATATACCATAGAAGACAGTGAAGGCAGTCATCAAAAAGTGGAAAAAATATGGGATAACAGTGACATTGCAAAGAACTGGACATCCCTCCAAAATTGGTGAAAAGACAAGACGAAAACTGGTCATGGAGGCTGCCAAGAGACCTACACCAACACTGAAGTAGCTGCAGGAATTTCTGGCAAGTACTGGTTGTGTACTACATGTGACAACAACCACCCATATTCTCCATATGTCTGGGCTATGGGGTAGGGTTGCAAGATAGAAGCCTTTTCTTACACAGAAAAACATCCAGGGCCAGCTAAAATTTGCAAAACAATACATCAAATCTCCCAAAAGCAGGTGGGAAAATGTGTTATGGTCTGATGAGACCAAAGTTGAAGTTTTTGGCCACAATTCCAAAAGGTACATTTGGTGCAAAATCAACACTTTGCATCATCAAAAAAAAAACAAATACATTAACATGTTAGCTAACATTGAGTCAAGATGTAAAAAGACACAAGAGAGAAAGTTAAAAAAGTTAGATAGAGATGTTAATGAATATAGTAAACAGATACATTATCCAAGGCCTAGGGAATACAAAGAAAACAGCAATTCCCAGAACATGTCTTTCAACGACAATTATATGGACAGATGGGAGGGCGAAGACAACCATGAAAACCTAGATAGACAGGTCCCTTTGGACCACCCTTCCCCGAGAAGTTCAGAGTGATTAAAGAGAAAGGAACCAGTGAATTACAGGTACAACTATGGCCCCCACAGACAGAAAGTATGGGACCCAACAACAACAACGAAAAAAGATTATTGGAAGTAAATTCTACTAATGAAATTTTAAGAAATGGTAATATTAGTACTTATCAAGGATTTAATATTTTTAATTACACCAATACCGAGATTAGCAAGGGACACTTTGTTTTATTCTCAAAAGGTTTCACTTTCATACCAAAGGTTAAGACTAATATTTTTAATTTACTAGTTGACCTTAAGTTGTTTATTTGAGAAAAAAATTTGGAAATATTCTTTTCAGCCCAAGAAAAAAGACACGTTAAAAACCCTTTGACCAGAAAAAGCACTTTTAATCCACCTTTACACCCTCAGTTAAAAAACTTTGAAACCCTAGTGGAAAAAGAACTGAGGGAGCATTTAAAATACAGTAGAGTAACCCCCAATCTTACAATAGAAGAAAGAGAAATTTTACAAGGCTGTAGAGACAACAAGAATATTAGAATAATGAAACCGGATAAAGGTGGTGGTGCTGTTTTCATGGATTATATTACATACGAGGGTAAAATGTTGGATATTTTAAATGATGAAGAAACTTATGCTAGGGTGTCATTAAGTGAAATACACATAGCTTACAGGAAAATACAGGTGTGTTTAAATGATTTACTTTTTGAAGGATTGATTGATTTAAGTACATACAATTTTTTGACTGTCGAAAAACCAAAAGTCCTTTCAATTTTTCGTATTCCAAAGGTGCATAAAGATTTAGTTGATCCTCCACTGAGACCAATAGTTTCGGCTGAAGGCTCAGTGACTGCACCTTTGGCTAAATACATAGATTCTAAACTTAAATCAGTTATTTTGGAAAACAAGACTATTTTAAAAGATTCCTGGGACTTATTAAGACGTATTGACAGTTCATTGATCAACACAAAAAGTTTCATTACTCTTGACGTGATAGAATTATTCACTTGTATTCCTCACAATACAGGTCTGGTTTGGTTTGAAGAATTCCTAGCAGACATTCACACTATTCCTTTTAAAACATTTCGAACATGTCTTGTATTAATGGAACTTGTGTTAAAAAACAATTTTATATTCTTTCAAGGTGAATATTTTAAGCAGTTAAAGGGTGTGGCAATGGGGGCACATTGTGCGCCCACTTATGCCAATATTGTTATGTTATACTGGGAGAAAAAATATGTTTTCTCCTCAAAATATTACAATTGTTGGAATCTATATGGGCGCTTCTTGGATGATATTTGTTTATTCTGGGATGACTCAGAAACTAAATTTGTAGAGTTCCTTGAATATATTACTGGAACTACCGACTTTCTGAGGTTCACACATCAAATTAACGACAATGAATTGGTATATTTAGACATTAATTTAGTTAGAACAACAGATGGATTTAAGTCCAGAATACACAGAAAATCAACCTTTTCTAATTTACATTTACATTTTAATAGCGCCCACCCACTACACCAAAAGAGAGGGGTCTTTAAAGGTCAACTAGTTAGAGCAAGTAGAATGACCTCTTTGGACAAGGAATTTGAAGAAGAAAGTGAAATCATTATAGACATGTTTAAAACTAGAGGTTATCCAAATGAAATGTTAACAGAAATTTATGCACAAGTAAAGGATGGTAGGAGCAATAGATTTGCTCCCATTTTAGGCATAAGTTTGCCCACTACTAACACGGAAATTGTAAACTCAGGACATGTTAACACAGAGCAGAAATTTTCGTCTGCTTTTATTATGACTTATATGGGTGAAACCAACGTAATTAAAAAAGTAATAAGCACTGAGTGGTCTAGATTTGCAAAAATTTCAGATTTAGAAGTTATTTTTGAGAGACCTTTGCAGTATATTTATAAAAAAGGACGTAATTTAAAAAATATTTTGGAAGGGGGTGCACATAAGTATTTATACAATGTATATGACAACAACAAGAATGGGACATATAAGTGTGGTAGTTGTGGTTACTGTTGTAATATATTGAACCTTGAGACCCTTCATATAAAAAGTAGAAACAAATACATTAATACAAACTGGTTTGCAAACTGTAACACCTCAGGGGTGGTATATTTAGCCTTATGTGCCTCATGTGATTCATTTTATGTAGGCAAAACTGAGAGACAGTTAAAACAAAGAATTTATGAACACGGTTATGATATAAGGAAAAAGAACGGCAATAATGCTTTATTTAAACATACTTTAACCTGTGAGAAAGCTAATTTTAAGTTCTTTGTTATTGAGGTAGTACCCATAGACCCTAGGGGTGGTCTTTGGGAGACCCGTCTAGAATACAGGGAATTGTACTTGCAGATAGTTTTAGACGCCAGTCATCACCCAGGCCTTAATGACATGGTATCTGTAAATCCCGTTTTGAAACTAAGGGCTGCTAAGTTATAAAATATACATATATACACTCATATACAATATTATTCATATTTTTAAACTATCACTTTGCATCTATATTATTTATATTATTTATTGTTTTTAAAAAATGTTTTAACATTATATTTGTTCATAATATGTTTTAAGGATTTAGTACTGAACAGTTACGGCTTTTACTTTTGTTATCCATATCACAACTTAGGGAAACATTGGAAAAGTATATTCATGTTCTAAGAATCCTTTTACTTTTGCCAACAGATGGAGCTGTTTTATTGCATATACTTGACACACTTTCATTTACATATAAAATCAATTCTTTATTATTTTATTGATTTATAAAATCAGGTCCTGACAGCGAACATTCAGTTTTTAGAATAATATTCTCAGTTCTTTTAAATACGTACATATATGGTATATTTTTAGCATTTAACAAAATATTTCAAACACGTCACAATTTAAACAAGGTTTTAATTGTTTTTGTATTTTCATTGGATGTCAACATTTTAAACTTCTATTTAAGCAGTCAGTTTTGATTGTGGTATTCATCTGATGAAGTGATATGATGAAAACGTTAGGATATTTTATACTATGTTAATGTTCTTTGGTTTGCAATGTGATTTATCAGTGTTGGTTCGTGGATTTGCGGAATAAACAATCATCTGGGACTGGCTATCTGGCTTGTACTTTTTTTTAGTTTATCAGTGCAGTTTTGGGTACTTGTGACCAACTTGCTTGAACCACAAAACTGATCCAAAACACAGAGAAGATGACAACTTTAGATGTTTTATAAATGTGCTACTAATCAAAGTAGACAAATAAATAACAGAGTTATCAAATGCACAAACTATAGTGATTATCATGCTGACTCAGGGCAGTGTGCAGCATGTGACAAAAAGATATAAAAATGTAGTAAGTTGGGACATTTTGCTGTCATTTCGAAAACTAATTAACGAAGGGAAATCTGGGGGGAAAAAACAGACAAAAATGTTCAGAAAGTTATTTTCTTTAGTTCAGTGACTCATGCTAAACATTCACTCATGAAAAAACTCTGAACCAAACTACGAAACCAAAGGAAGCCAGCTGACGATACACCACTACGCCTGGAAAGTATAATCAGCAAAATGCATACCAGTAGGTAGGAATGCTCCAAATAAAAGTTTATTTAAGCTCACACTCATAAGCTTTTCGTCGGTGACTCCTCACTAACTTCTTCAGAAAGATAAAAACACATCAGCTTCGCATTGAATACTTAAATACTGATAAATGCAAATTGAAAACACATGACTTCAATTAAAAATCTCTACAACGAACATCTCTAAAAACAGACATGCACTAAATGTTACTACTGCAGCTCGGGCTCAACAGCAGAACAAATGCAAATAAAAACAAATGCATAAAAAAACAAATGCATATAAAAACAAATGCATATAAAAACAACCTATCATAGATAACCATACCTCAAATAAATAAAACATCAGCTATTTAACTCATCTCCTAAGACTCCTTAATTTCAAGACACAAGAAATTGATAACATTCCATTAAGTCCCGGGGGGTGATACACCTCCAATTTCAACTGCCATAATAACTCTTTTAATTCCAGGCATAAGGACTCCGGCCCACCTCTGTTGCCAGGAACCACCTGGTCAATCACTAAAAATTGAAATTCGTGGTTCGGGAATTCTTTGATATGCTTGGCCAATGCATTATCCACTTTCCCCTTTCTTATGGCATAAAGATGCTCATATAGGCATTCCTGCAACTTCCTGTCGGTCTTGCCTATATAAAATCCTGGACACAGGGAACACTTAGCTAGGTAGACCATATGTAAACTAGTACAGTTAAATCTACCCTTAATGCTATATTTATTGTTGCCAATGGTGAAAAAGGTCCCTGCTTTTACATAACGACAAAACTTACACATATTACACTTGAACATCTCTGATCTAACTAAGGGGTACTGAGGTTTCATTTCCAACATCTTCTTTAAATTCAACCCCTTCTTAAACACCACTTTGGGGGTATTAACTGTCTGATCAGACATCTGTAAATCTGGCAATAACAATGGCCAATTTTTCTTAATGATGGAAAAAATGTCCCCTGCATTTACATTAAAAGTGATGATAAAACTACATAGATAGGGGGTGGTAGTTTTTGAAGTAGATGAAGTAGAAGTCGATTGATCTACCGAATTACCTAACGTAGGCAAATAAACACCATTCTCCCTTTTAGAACATTTTGTTTGCCTAAAGAGATTGAGAGTGAAGGCAGTGCTACAAACTATTAAGGATTCATGATTAAAAGTGGATAAAGACAAAATACTACTTTGGAAAGTTAGAGATTCAATATTTTCTATAAATCACAAGATCTAGTAGATTCAGGCTAGCTGCAAACAAGGATATAATAATAGCAAAGCTGAAGAGTCCAGTTTATGGGCCAAGTTACAAGCTCAAGGCATTTATGTATTTAGGTATATATGAATTTATTTATTTATTTATTTATTTATTTCAAATAAGTCAAACAAATCACCCAATGGATAAATGAACCACTGCAGAGAAACGAGAAAACTATCCAAGTAAGAAGTAAGCAAACAGTGGATCAAAGCACGACTTTCTCCTTCAAACACAACACACTAGGCACTCATGAGTAAAATAAGTAGCATTTAATGAGGTTAGCGCTTTCACCACCGAACAAGTGACTTCATCAGACCATACAAATAAAAACAAACAAGAAACAGTTTATGTACTTACAAAATTAATCTGTTCACATGTGCATCTGATTAGTGAAAAGAGCAGAATCCAATACAATTCCATAATGCGCATTACGTAATACGTAAACACTGCAAACCATTTAAAGCAACATCCATCAAGTGAAAACTAATGGCTTTACCATCAAAACAATACAACCAATACGCTCTAGTTAGTTAAAATGAGCAACCAGCCTTGTATATGGTAACTGCCACCTAAAATTAAATGATCGCTAATTCATATAAATAAGCACATTACTATGTCAATGGATTATTCATAGATACGCTCTAGTTTGTGGATAAAAATCCAACCCTGTTCACTGTCATAATGCGCATTACGCTATATGCAAGCAGCGCAAAACCTTTTAAAGCAATACCAACTCAAAGAATTCCAAAAAATCTTTGTTTTGATATTGCCAGTAGATAGTCTACTCACCGAACTATAAAGTATAATAAAATATTAGAAACAATAATTAATCTACCGTATACATAGATATACATAGACACAGATGTCTGTCTTGTCATTGATACATTCACAAATCCATTCTGGTTGGTGGTTGAACAATCAGCCTAATTCACTACCAAAATACATATTCTGTTATAGATCAGCAATACAAAACCACTTGAGACTGAAAGAATTGCCATAACTTTCCCACTGAGCACTAAATCAACAAAAATAGTATAACATTTTCTGAAAAATTAAAGATAATATTCAGCTGGACGTATATATAACTATAGTAGTAATTAGTTGAATACTAAACAGTATAGACTAGATAATCATGCATATAATATCCCTATATAGATAAAACATATATAGGATGATATATAATATCCCTATAATATCATGGAAATATACTTAACTATACTAATAAGATATTCCTAAAAGCATATACACCTTCTATTATAAAAATAGATACATAAGTTAAATGCATATCAAAAACCAAACAAGTTATCTCAAAACTCTAATGAATTATATATTACATATATATGATGGAAATACTCTGTGTATAGAATCTTGTATATTTGTATATAAGCATCTATATAATATAAACATATATAGGCATAATCATAATCCACTGGTTCTATGGGAACCCACTTCACTCAGATATATATTTATGATCTAGGTATTCCCCTGGCATCCAGGATGGATTTGATGGATATTTTCCCATTTATGCCAAAACCTTTATCTGTTCTAAGTTTATGTATCCATCTGAGTTCGCACCGCTCAGTCCTATTTTCTAGTCCCCCATTCTATTGCCTACTTCAACCTGTTCCAAGACAAGAAATAAAAATTGGTGCATATATTTGGATAGACCACTCATATTATCCTGTAACCTAAAACTATTAATGTGCTCTCTTATCCTTTCACAAAGTGTGCGATTAGTCATTGCCACATAAAAATAGGAGCAACAGCTACACTAAGCTAAGTAAATAAAATTCTTACTATTACATTCAGCCCTCACTTTTAACTTATACTGCTTCCCTGTCTCTGGATGACAAAAGGAATTACCTACCTATTCTAATATATTTCCATTGATTGCATTGGCCACAGGGTTGTGTACCACTCATATCCCTCTCTGGATCACTATTTTCTTTTGGATAGCAAAGCATAATTTAAAAATGTTTCCTGTTCTTATAACAGAACCTTGGTTATTCATCAACAATCTTCCTGATTCTGTCATCTGTCATCAACAAGGGCCAATGCTTTCTAAATATGTCTCTCACTCTCCCTACGTCACAGGTATATGCCAGTGACACATGAACAGTTTCTCTAGTGGATGCACCCATCCATTGATTTACAACTATATCGTGCTTAGATGAAAAATATGGGCGAGCCCTCCCATTCCTCAATTCCTTAACTTCTTTAAAGGAGGACATAATATCTTGTCTATCATATCCCCGTTGGGATAAATTCTTACCCAAAGTCACAAGTCCTTGCTCAAATTCATCTTCCATATTATTCATCATCAAAACACGCATACCCTGACCTTTAACTAAATTGTTAAATATGTTTAGGATGCATGCTAATTCTATCAGCAATGTGTTTCTATATCATTCCTTTCTATAAACACTTGTCTTTATTATGTTATTGGTTGACTTCCCAATCTTGACATCAAAATATTCAATTTGATCATAGGAATGGTTGAATTTAAATTTCAAGAAGCTGGCACTATTCTTAACTGTTCAATAACTTTTCTCAATGTTATATGTTCACCTGCCCAAATGATAAGTACATCGTCTACAAAAATGGTGAAATAGCAAAACATTCTGCTTAAATAAATAACTATTAAAAACACATTCCATCTCCCATGTTACAAGGACTGCATTGGCATAGCTATTGGCACAACTAGTGTCCATAGCTATGCCATCATGTTGGAGGTAATAAGTGTCCCCAAAAACAAAGACATTATTTTCCAAGACAATTTTCATAAAATAACAAATGATATCTATCAACCTAATCTCATATTTACTATATTTCACTTGGAATTTTCGTAGATATTCTAAACCCTGAATGTCGGGTATAATAGTGAACAAAGAAACAATGTCTAATGTAACAAATCAAAACTCCTTTGAGGCATCTATGCTTTCAGAAAATGAGTATAAATCTTGCAACAGATGTTTTTTTATCTCTTAAAACTATATCAAATTGATCCAAAATGGGTCTAAGATTTTTTTTCTATAAATATGGAATAGGGTTCGGTCATCCACCCCCTCCCCGAAACAATGGGTCTAAAGGGTGGATTGGCTGAATCCTTATGAATCTTAGGCATACTTTATAATATTGGTATGACAGTGTGGGTAGTATCCAAATAATTCTTGAGGTCCATCGTGATGTTATGTGTGATTAAACAATCATTCAGATTTATAGGTATGTTCCTTATCATACTACCTACTTGTTTGTTACTAAGTATTTTATATGTGCTAACATCTGCTAGTATATTCCTCATGGACCCAAAATAAATTCCCTGTCCATTATGACAGTCATGCCCCCTTTGTCTGCTGGGCACATTACTATTTGCTTGGCTGCTTGTAAAGATCTCAATGCTTTATATTCTTCCCTGGTCACATTGTTAAATACTCTCCCCGGCTATTCATTCACCAGTGTATCATACAACTCATCTTCACAGATTTTACTAAATGCCTCCAAAATTGGATAATTAATAGGTATATAATTGTTATACTTCCTAAAAGATTGACTGGTATTAGCAGTTACTTGATTGTCAGAAGCAGACATTTTAATCATAACGTTCCTTACAAAACCTTTCATATCAATAAGTGTATCTAATAAATCAGACCTTTGTGCTGGAATGAAGGATATTCCTTTATTAATAATTGTCTCTTCTTCCTAAGTTAAAGTCTTTTTAGTGATATTCCAAATCAGGGACCTTTCTGATGCACATCTTCTTGATTGTCGGATAATCATCTGCTGAAAAATGTTCTTTCCTTTTCATCCTCACTTGACTTCTCGACCACTGTTGTTCCCTCCCTTTCTCCTGTCAAATGGGTTTCATAAAAACCTGTGACAATGATTGTACATAGGTCTTCTTCCTTACTTTCTGTTGTGCAGGTGGAATCTCGGTTAGCACTTCTGCAATATGATTGTTGGAATTGGAAATGGAAGTGTGAGCTACTACTTCCAAATCAAAAACAGCAGGTTCGCCCTTATTTATATCATGTTCAAATTGAGTATGTATGGGTGTAAATTATGTATTGGGTCCAGCAGGCATGTTATCTCGTATTTTAGTTACATATAAGTTATTTGATCTTACAGTGTGCTGATTCATATGATCAGATCTAGGCCATGAAAAAACATGTCCTTTACGAAAATCTGATAGATCTCTCTTTAAGTTCTTCCTCGTATGTGTGGACCTCCTACGTTCATATGCTGAAACATTGTCTATCACATTACCCAGCATTCGATCTACCACTAGTGCTGGAAAGCCTTTATACAAGTCTCTTGTTGTTTCACTACTGCTACTCTCAGTTGTTCTTCTTCTGGCCTAAAATATTCATTCATAAGTCTCATGTAGCTCATGATAGTTTCCAAACTGATATCCTGCCATTTGTCTAGTAGTTCAGGATAATGTGTGCCATAGGTAGGCATCTGTAAAACTCTGAGTCCACGAGGTAATATACGAAAATGTAAACAAGCTTCAAAATGATATCTCTGAAGCTGTAGCCATTTGAGCTTGTACAAATCATCTTCTAAAGTATGAATTATGGACCACAAATGAGTATGTTCATAGCTGGGCCTTTTATCATCTATTTCATTAGTAACACTAGTGTAGTCAATAAGCAAAAAATTATTATCGCTAGTCAGTACATTCATCAGACCTGCATGCTTCTGGCTCCTCATTGGTTCAATGGATTATAGTTGAGTTCTATATCATTCTGATTAACACCGTCAGCCATACTCCCGTGGGCAAACAAAAAACAAGTCAAATAAGTCAAACAAATCACTCAACAGATAAACGAACCACTGCAGAGAAACGAGAAAACTATCCAAGTAAAAAGTAAGCAAACAGTGGATTGAAGCATGACTTTCTCATTCATACACAACACACTAGGCACTCCTGAGTAAAATAAGTAGCATTTAATGAGGTTAGCACTTTCACCACCAATCAAGTGGCTTCATCAGACCATACAAATAAAAATGAGCAAGAAACAGTTTATGTACTTACAAAATTAATCTGTTCACATGTGCATCTGATTAGTGTAGAGAGCAGAATCCAATACAATTCCATAAGGCGTATTACGTAAACGCTGCAAACCATTTAAGGCAATATCCATCAAGTGAAAACTAATGGTTTTACCATAAAAACAATACAACTGTAATATGCTCTAGTTAGTTAAAATGAACAAGAAGCCTTGTATATGGTAACTGCCACCTAAAACTAAATGATAGCTAATTCATATAAATAAGCATATTACTATGTCAATGGATTATTCCTAGATATGCTCTAGTTTGTGGATAAAAATCCAACCGTGCTCACTGTCATAATGCGCATTAGGCTATACGCAAGCAGCACAAAACCATTTAAAGCAATACCAACTCAAAGAATTCAAAAAAATCTTTATTTTGATATTGCCAGTAGATAGTCTACTCACTGAACTATAAAGTATAATAAAATATTAAAAACAATAATTAATCTACCGTATACATAGATATACATAGACACAGAGGTCTGTCTTGTCATTGGTACATTCACAAATCCATTCTGTTTGGTGGTTGAACAATCAGCCTAATTCACTACCAAAATAAATATTATGTTATAGATCAGCAATACAAAACCACTTGAGACTGAAAGAATTGCCATAACTTTCCCACTGAGCACTAAATCAACAAAAATAGCATAACATTTGCTGAAAAATTAAAGATAATATTCAGCTGGACCTACATATGACTATAGTAGTAATTAGTTGAATACTAAACAGTATAGACTAGATAATCATGCATATACTATCCCTGTATACATAAAAAATATATAGGAATATGGATTTGTGAATGTGTCATTGACAAGACAGTACATCCACTATTAATTTTGATGGGACAATATCATTGTCCACATGCATATATAGACAGTGCATATATTTATGTTCATTATAAATACATCTGTGCCTTATATTGTTTGAATATCTATGTATACGGTAGATTAATTATTGTTTTTAATATTTTATTATACTTTGTAGTTCAGTGAGTAGACTATCTACTGGCAATATCAAAACAAAGATTTTTTGGAATTCTTTGGATTGGTATTGCTTTAAATGGTTTATGCTCTGCATGCATATAGTGTAATGCGCATTATGACAGTGAACAGGGTTGGATTTTTATCCTCAAACTAGAGCATATCTATGAATAATCCATTGACTTAGCAATACTTCATTTAATTTTAGGTGGCAGTTACCATATACAAGGCTGGTTGCCCATTTTAACTAACTAGAGTGTATTACAGACTTAGTTGTATTGTTTTTATGGTAAAGCCATTAGTTTTCACTTGATGGATGTTGCTTTAAATGCTTTGCAGCATTTACGTATTATGTAATACGCATTATGGAATTGTATTGGATTCTGCACTCTACACTTATCAGATGCACATGTGAACAGATTCATTTTGTAAGTGCATAAACGGTTTCTTGTTCATTTTCATTTGTATGGTCTGATGAAGCCACTCGTTCGGTGGTGAAAGCGCTAACCTCATTAAATGCTACTTATTTTACTCAGGAGTGCCTAGTGTGTTGTGTATGAAGGAGAAACTGTACTTCAATCCACTGTTTGCTTACTTTTTATTTGGATATTTATTTATTTCACTTTGATAACTGGGTCGGTGGACTGGTCACTATACCCCTTAAGCCATTCCTTTGGCCAAGACAGCAGTGAGATCAGTATATGACATTTGCATATGCACCATGACATTTACTGTTTATAATAACAATGTATAGTGCATGCAGTTTACAATGATATTTACAAAAAAAAAATATTTGCAATAATAACTCTTGCAATTTGCAAGGCAGTTTTATATATTGTGTATCTGAAGCATAACAGTAATTCAACAAAGCATAGTATTCAATTAATTTTACTTGGGAAATTGAAGCAATTCAAGGGGTTAGCAAACATTTGTAGCTTCTTATTGTTGCCCTAAAAGCAAGTGTGTGCAGGTTCATAAGTGAGATGTTCTTTTATTTTCATCTTAAATGTTTCCAAAATATTTTTTTTTCTCTCAGTTCACTTAGGATGTGATTTCATATTGAAGAACTTAGGTTAGAAGGCGCCTTTTCCCCTGTTGTTCATTTAAACAGAGGTCTGATCAGGGAGAATATGTCTCCTAGATTATCTCTATATGTGTAGTGTGATGGTCTGATTTAGATCTTACATTTTAGAGGTGGTCAATGACCCTCTGGGAGTATTGTGAATAACAGTCAGTTAAACAGAAGGGTGTCTCTGAGGTTAGCCGTTAGCCAACTGGAACCTGCTAGTATGTTGTGGTGATGCACACAAGAGTCAGCACAGAATTTTGATGTTGAATGGAAGGTGAAATGGCGAAGTTAATATTCTAATTTTGGGATAAGTACACTTCTTGCCAGGGAACAATTAGTTGGTAATGAAAAAAGGTGGGCAATACTATCACAGAGATTTTAGTTGACATAATAGTTTTACTGATCACCTTGACTCCATGGTGGGATAAGGATAATAAATAGTCTAGGGTTAATTAAAGATGCTTTAGCTCAGATACATTAGGTATGACATTACCAGCATTATTTGAGATTACTAGTTTTGGGAGTCCATGCAGCCTCTGACTAGTGTAAGACAATGATAATGGATTTACTTGGCATGACCAGCAGTTTGTTGGTATGGGTCCAGCTGCAGATAGTTGTGGCAGAATAATTTATTGGGCAAGTATGTGCCATGTCTGTCTATTGTGCAATGTCCACTCACATATGTGTTAAAGAATGACATACCATGGTCAGGGGGAAATACTGAAGTCCATGCCTTCAGCAGAGTAAAATAAATGCTAACAACTGCTCCAGGGTTGGCACACTATGATGACATCAAAACAACAGTGAGTGCTGATGCATGTAGTGATGGTATTGTTGTTGCCTTATTCCAAATGGGTGCTATTCCCTGTTGCTTATTAAGCTGCAATGTTAATTAATACTAAAGAGAGGTATTTGCAGATTTAAAAGCCCTGACTATCCTCATTTAAATTGATTCACTTAGAGATCAGCCCAAGTAGCTGAAAAGATCTTAAGACAGTCAGATTCTAACAGAGATTCCAGGTTATATCAAGCTACATCACACAGTGCTACAGGAGCAATCCCTTCACAGATAATGACTAAAAGTTAAACAAGAGCTAAGATGCTATTTTTAGAATCCAAACTTGAGCCAAACGATGCCATACAGATTGATAATGCAAAATCATCAAAGAGATAAAGATTCTTACAAGAAATTTGACATTAGATGGTATTCCAACCAACTACTACTTGTCCTTCAACCAGGCCAACTAGAGGCCCTAAAGACAGAGAAGAAAAGAAAACTGGACACAGTTGTCTTACAGTGTGAAAAGACAATGCGTTGAGGTCATACATGGTGAAAACCCAAAATGGCATGATAGTTAGACACAAACCAAAGTGCATTCAAGCAGTTCCACATGCAACAGAAGGTGAAAGCTGAATTCATGATAGTAATTCCCAGCTATTCAAGTCAAAGATAACCAGGTCCTTAGCTAGTTAGAGTGTTCACATTTCATCTATTTTTATTTATTTTTATTTATTTTATTTTCATTTGTTAACCGGGTTAGTCTGGGTGAGCTTTTGGCTCATCTTCAGCAGAGACCAGGGGAGAAAAGCTCCTCAGGACTAGAAAACAATTTATTAAATTTTAGTAACAATAGTAGTAACAATCAGCTATAGGATCTTACAAGCAGAGACCTGGAGAGAAAAAAAGCTTGTCAGGCAATTCAGTTATACCGAGTGTTAACAATTGGCAGACAAGTATGTGAGTTGTTACAAACAAAGTTTTAAACAATTAGCAGAAGAAAATGTGACTAGTTACAATATTATTTAAGCTGCTTAGAGAAAAATGAGTTAATAGTTAGGCAGATGCTTATTTAAAATGGGTAGGATCTAGTTGTATAGGAGTTTGGAAACAAGAAAGGAAAGTAAGAATGGCTAGTAGGAGATGTAGGAAAGGTAGAGTATAGGAGACATACTAGACAGGTAGGTTGTTTTGAGACTGTAAGAATTAAGAGTGGTTGGAGATAGAGGAAGGGAAGAGGCAGAAGAGACAGGGGAATAGTGTTAGAGATACATTGAGTGAGGTGGCGAAATAGGTGAAAGGATGGTGGTTTCATGGTGGTTGGCTACAGTGGCAAGATCACTTTGTTTTTAGGTATTTCTTTGTGGCTAATTTGAAACTTTGCTATGCTGGAGGGATTTTATTTCCAAGGGGAGTTGGTTCCAGGATGTAGCTGAGTTATAGTTATAGAGAAGGCAGCCTATTTTGGTTTTGGGTTTGTAGATGTCTAATAATTCTTGATTTGAGCTGCATAGCATCCTAGCAGGGAAATATTTGGATATGATAGTGGAGAGGCTGGGGCAGAAGGAGGGTAGATAGAGGATAGAGTGGATGATTTATAGATGGTATAGTTGGAGCAGCTAAGGGAATTCTAGCCAGTCTAGTTGCTGTAGTCCTAAGCTGTGGTGTGACTTGTAGGTTTGGTTAGCTGCAAATATGGCAGTCTTAATTATAGGCAATTTCAAGCTTGGAAATAAGTGTAGAATTTAGGTTTGTGAATATGTGGCAGCTGTAAAGGAGTGTTGGGAGTAATAAAGCCTGGGAGAGAGTTATTCAGGCAGTGTTAGTTAAGTATTTCTTGCTACAGAAAAGGTGTCTAAATTTCAGATGAGTTCTTTTTACAGAGTTAGTAATATGGAGATCAAACTTAAGCTGATCATCTATTGTAACACCTAGCAATTTAGTACTAGATTCAGCTGAGATGATATGATAGTGTTGTTGCAGGATAAGATGGTAAATGCACTTTTGAGTGTGGTGATGTTTTTAGGGAGGAAGAGTAGGAGCTTAGTTTTTTTTTGGATTAAGTATTAGTTTATCACTAAGCCAAATCTCAATGGTGTGGAAGGATGCCTGGGTAGTTGAGTGGAGGTCAGCTGGGTTGTCAGCAATGGTTGTAACAGTTGAGTCATCAGCATATTGCACAAGAGATGACTGGGGACAAGAGGAGTATAGCAAGTTGGTGAAAATATTAAAGAGTAGTGGTCCAAGTATGGACCCTTGGGGGACTCCCATTTGTACAGTGAGATCGGAGGATAGTACAGAGAGCCATTTAACTGATTGCTGACGGGTAGAAACATAGTTGGAGAACCAGGAGATAGTAGGTGGAAAGAAATGTAATTTAGTGAGTTTATCTAGAAGGAGTGGGTGAGAGACAGTGTCAAAGGCTTTAGAAAGGTCAAGGAATAGGCATGAGTCAAGTTTATTTTTATCATGAGCTAGGGAGACTATGTTGATGAACGATATGAGTGCAGTAGTTGTACTATGCTTGGGATGGAAACTATGCTGTGTGGGTGTGAGAAGGTTTTCCTGGTGAAGGTAATGCATTACCTGCTTGTGAATGCATTTGTCTAGGATTTTTGAGAGTGGACAGAGTATGGCAATCAGTCTGAAGTTGGATATGTCTGAGGTGTTGCCCCCTTTGTGAATGGGTAGAGTAAAGAAATTCTTCCATACAGTGGGGACATAGGATTCAGAAATGGATCAGTTGATTAAGATGGATACAGGACAGGCAAGAGGTTCAGAGGCAATCTGCAGGAAGTAAGAGGGTAGCTTGTCAACAGATGGGGAGCAAGGTTTAAGTTTAGAGAGTAATGACTTTACATAGTTACTTGATACTGCTTTTAGAGAGAAGGAGTTAGGAGGATGTGGAAGAGGTATAACGTTTGTGGGGGTGCTAGTGTTGTTTCTGGGGGGGAATTTATTATGGAGGTTATTGAGTTTATAAAATGATTGTTAAATTTGTTGGCTATGTCTTCAGGTGTTGCATTGGGACATGGGTTAGGAGAAGAAGGGTTTTCTGGATGAAGAGTCTGTTTAACAGAGCTACAGAATTTCTTTGGGTCTGATTTAAGAGTAGAGGGAGGATTGGCATAGAAGTTTAATTTGTCATAATGGATGATTTTTTAATTTTATTTCTGAGTTCTTTATATTTCTGAAGAAGAGAAGGGGTCCTAGTTTTAGTCCACATTTTCCGAATCCTATCCCAGTCTTTCATGAGGGTTCTGGTAGATTTAGTGAGCCAGGGAGCAGTATTAGATTTGATTCTAATTGTGCGAAGAGGAGCAAGGGAGTTAAGAATGTTTAGGAATGTAGTGTTGAAGGAGTGGACAGCTTCATCTAAAGGAAGAGTAGTGAGGTAAGACCAGTTAATTTTGGAGAGTTGGTGAATAAAGGAGTTAGGACAGAAATGAGAAAGTGAGCAGGTGGTAATAAATTTGTTAGGGTTGGTAAGATGGGGAGTATGTCTGGTAACTGTTATAGGGCAGTGGTCACTGAGGGCATTTGGAAGGGTTTGGGAGTTATGATAGTTTTGAGGGTGGGAGACCAATATCCAGTCAAGAAGAGAGCCAGGTGGGTGAGATTTACTAATGTAGGTTGGGGTTGTGATTAGCTGCTCAAACCCATGTAGGTTTATACAGGAAGTAGTGTTGGGAGTTTGTATTGTAAGCCAATCAATATTTACATCTCCCATTATAATTTTTTAATTGTGGATGGTATGTGAGAGGTGAGATAGGATGTTCTCAAGTATGTTAATATTATCACCAGGGGGACTATAGATTGCTGCGACAGTTATGGTGTTGAAACTGTTAAGTCTGAAGTTGGTCAGTAGGAGTTCAGCTGGTGAGAAGGTGGGTAAGTCTAGTGTGGGACTGATTTGGGAGAGACAATTGGAGTAGTGTATGGAGACTCCTCCTCCTTTTCTTTTAGGTCGATCTAATCTAAGGATATTATAGCCAGAAGGGATAATTTCACTGTCCAGATGGTGTTGTTTTAACCATGTTTCAGTTAGGGTAACTATGTCAGGAGTATAGTTAGCTATCCAAGCATGGAGTTCTTGAACTTTATTTACAAGGCTCCTGACGTTGATATAGCTGAATTGTACCTGTTTTTGTGGGTTGGCACGTTTAGATACAGGGGGATTATTGTTCAGGGCAGTGTCTGTAGGGCCTGGGTTAGGATGAATGTCACCAGATAAAAGTAGAGGTTTGTAATGGGTCTTTAAGTTGAGTAAGTAATCTTTGTTTATTTGTTTTAAAGGGGAGGGGGAGATATTTTTATTTTAGGAATAGGAGTGGTGGGGGGAAGGATGGAGGGACAAATTAGTAGATAGGGTTGTGGTGTAGTACTTGAGTTGAGTGGAGTTTGAGGGATGGAAATAGGGAGTAGGTAACTGTGAGTGGTAGGAGGTGAGGGGATAGAGTATAAGGAGTAGAGAAGGTAAGAGTATAGTTTGAGTTGTAAGTGACATGTCACTTTATGGGATGTAGAAAAGAGGATGAGCGGAATGGACGGGAGTAAGGTATAGTAGTCTTTGATAGTGGATAGTAGGTAAGTGTGGGGAGGAGCAAAAGAGGGAGGTAGTATGAGAACAGGACGTAGAGGGGTGGGGGATTTGGGAGGAAGTGAGGGGATGTGGTTGTATGGACAGGTATAAAGGTAATGATATGGGGGTGGGTGGGAGAGGAGCGAAGTGAGCAAAGCGAATGGAGCGGGGCTACACCTTCCAGACAGAACTTAGCTAAAAAAAACTATCAGCTAATCCAGGGCACTTACTAGAGATGCTACACCTGGAGGGCTTTCAGCTGCAATTAGAGCAAATATGGCATACAGGGTTTTAAAAACCTTTGGTGTGTTGTACCTGAGCAATCACTTGGGGGGGGGGGGGGCATTAACTGGAATTTAAAGTAGCAGGGGAGAATCCAAGGCACTCAGCTAACCTAGCTAATTATTAAAGGACAGCCAAGGAAATAATGTAAACATACAGGCACCCTTGTTCAAGGACTGGAAGGTTTCTCCAAGAAAAACTATGTGTAGGAGTACACCACAGGTAGAAGTTGTATGCCGCTTACTAGTCTGCAATGGCAGATTTTATTCTCTTTTATATTTGTATTCACCTTTGCTCATTGTTTGCTGCACACAATGTAGCTAAAGATAAAAGCAACTGGAGACTATGCACCTCTGTTTGGTGTGTAGAGAAGAACAAGTATTGAGGAGGAAGGACTGAAGGCTATGACTGTTGAGAGAGGCTAAATACCTTAACATACAACAAATTATCAACAGTGAAACTGATGAAAGGGGAGGGGGTGGGCTAAGAGGAAGAAGGTTTGCAGCTGTTGCCCCTGGGGTATGCACTCTAGCTGGCTGTAACAGATTTTAACAAGGCAGAACAGTAGTCGCAAAAGCTGGCACCTACACTACACAAGTCTTACTTTACCCTAATATCTGAGACAAAGGTAGAAGTTCTGAATCCTCAGTATGTGATAACAGTCTGTGAACTTTTGGGGCTGCTCTGGCAGTGTAGAGGGATAAAGTCCTAACTATGGCCCAATTAACTTGGTTTTAATTACTGCCTCAGGCAACTGATGGAATGGCAGGAAAGGTTGGGTTTGCCCGCCCTTGATGGGAGGGTGTTCATTGATGATGCTTCCTTAGGGTAGGAGTGGTTTAAAGATGGGAGATGCCCTCAAACATAGTCAACTAATGTGGGAGTTGGGGCAAGGAAGTGGTTAAGGCAAATAAAAAAAAATCCCCCCAGGATGGAAGTGGACATTGACAAGACCAGGGTGCCCTTAGGATCCATGACTGGCCCCAGCAGGGGTCTATATTAAAATCTCGAAGTCTGACAATATCGAATACAATATTGTCGACACAAGAATACCGAAAGCGCACTACATTGGACGTTTAAATGGAAAATCTCCATAGGGGAGAGTTCCATGTGTTCTTGCAGTTGGTATATTTAAGTAGGAGAGGTGTGGGGGCACAGCCCCCCATGTGGGGGGTGCTTGCCAACCTGCCTACACACTATTTTTTTTTTTTTTAATTTAGTTTTTTTTTTTTTTTTTGGTTTCGATGGCTTAAGACTTCGATCACTAAAGTTCGATCTTTAGTGATTCAAAGTTTTAAACCTTCAAGATTATAATATAGACCCCCCCCCCAGCAGTACTTGAGTAAGATCAGTGAGGTGGGCAATACAACTGGTAGACCCATCGAGGATATGCTGCACTGGAGGCTGGGCTGGTACAAGATGTCCCAAGGGACACAAAAACAGTCTGTGAACTGTTACTCCGAGTGTGACTGCACCTGATTCTTTGCAGAATGTTATGAAAACTGACTATAATATGCAGTCCATTTTAACTGTTTATCACATGTTCCAGTTCCATTTATATGACTTGAAGTGGGTGATAAGTCCAAATGCAACCACATTATCAAGATTGTAACCAAATAATATGGACAAATAACTTCTCTCTGTTATTCCCCTTGTTTTGCATGTATTTCTGCTAAGAATAATGTCTATCTCATTTGCTGCTAATTTGTGAATAATTGCATGTTTAGCATATGTAAAAGTTTTACAGGACTCAGGCAGTCAGTAGCACTCAAAAAAGTTATAGATAGTTAATAAACTAATCCACACTTTTTTACGTTATTGTTTCACAGAGAGGTTTTCTCTCTTTTCTTAGGTGGAAATGTGATGATAATAATTACATAATAAAGGATGATTACTGTTCAAACAATGAGCACA